>NC_079215.1:929003-981503 GCF_029633865.1 Lampris incognitus | reverse complement strand
ATCGTAGACGGTGAAATGAAATGGAGCGCTGCCTGAGGATGCTGGGAAGCTGCTGAGCCCACGGCAGAAGCATAGGCTTTGTACTTTGTAGGGACAGTGGACCCCAATCCCCATTAACCTTCAGTGTCTGCTAAAACGTTCCTACTAATATTTGCTCGAATACAAAAAAAAATCTCGATTGCTGGTTAATAATCATTACAGTGTGTCCACTGTATAGGCCACTGACATCATGTATCACTCACTCACTTTAAAGTTCATATGCTATGTCCTCTGGAAACATAGCAACACACTTGTGGTCCGATTTTGCCTCCCACACTACATGGCAACTTCATGTATACTGGAGTGCACAGTACAAGAAACTTGCTGCGGCAACACAAAAGAGAATATGATTCAGTTAGTCTGCTTCCTACACAAAAAGGAAGGACTTGAAAGCCAGGAAAAATTGTATGCTCACCTCACTTAAAGGCAGAATGAGGACGCTTGTCCTTAAAAAACAAAGCATAGACTCACACAAATATAATCCCTCTCGGCCACCAGCTTTTACTACTTTATTGACCCCGTGGAGAAATTCTGCTCTGCAGGTAACCCGTCCCAGCTGTGTAGCTAGGAGCAGTGGGCAGCCACCATGCAGCGCCCGGGGACCAACTCCAGCTCTTCCTGCCATGCCTTGCTCAGGGGTGCAGACAGGAGTACGGACTCTAACAAGCATGTCTTTTTGATGGTGGGGGAAACCAGAGCACCTGGAGAAACAATACCGCAGACACAGGGAGAACATGCAAACTCCAAACAGAGGATGACCTGGGATGACCCCCAATGTTGGACAACCCTGGGGTTCGAACCCAGGACCTTCATGCTGTGAGGCGACAGCGCTAACCACTGGGTCACCGTGCCGCCACTGGCAAATATTCGCTTCCCATTCACTTCCAATCTACGTGAGCGAAGGGGTGAATAAAACATTTGCTTCCGGTGGTGGAAGAAATGTGCGTCTTTGCTTCGCGTGGAGTTCAGATTTGGTGAACGTGGACCGGCGAATCTGCAGCCTCAGCCAAGAGCACAGAGGTGTGTGTCACTGACCCCACGTGGCTGTAACTGACCGTAGTCTTCTTAGTGAGCCAGGATGGAGGAGACTCGGACTGCCGCTGTGTCTAACCGGCCGGTAGTGTACACCACTGCCCTGAAACCTACAAACTGCCCCACAAGGGGATGCCGCCTGGTTGCCAGGGAGGCGGGAGACAGGCACGCAACGTAAATACATGGGAACTGTATTAAGGACGTCAATCCGTATTTCACAGCACACAAATATAACTTATACACCAGTGTTCTTCCTCTGTATGAAGAAGATCCCGTCCTCTCCCGGTGTTCTCTTATTGTGCTGTGTACAGGATGTTTCTGCTTACTGGGACACAGCTCACTGGGACACAGCTCACTGGGACACAGCTCACTGGGACACAGCCTTCTGGGACACAGCTCACTGGGACACAGCTCACTGGGACACAGCCTTCTGGGACACAGCTCACTGGGACACAGCTCACTGGGACACAGCCTTCTGGGACACAGCTCACTGGGACACAGCTCACTGGGACACAGCTCACTGGGACACAGCTCACTGGGACACAGCTCACTGGGACACAGCTCACTGGGACACAGCCTACTGGGAAACAGCTCACTGGGACACAGCTCACTGGGACACAGCTCACTGGGACACAGCTCACTGGGACACAGCCTTCTGGGACACAGCTCACTGGGACACAGCTCACTGGGTAACAGCCTTCTGGGACACAGCTCACTGGGACACAGCTCACTGGGACACAGCTCACTGGGACACAGCTCACTGGGTAACAGCCTTCTGGGACACAGCTCACTGGGACACAGCTCATCGTGTCACAGCTCACTGGGACACAGCTCACTGGGACACAGCTCACTGGGTAACAGCCTTCTGGGACACAGCTCACTGGGACACAGCTCATCGTGTCACAGCTCACTGGGACACAGCTCACTGGGACACAGCTCACTGGGACACAGCCTACTGGGATACAGCCTACTGGGAAACAGCTCACTGGGACACAGCTCACTGGGACACAGCTCACTGGGACACAGCCTACTGGGATACAGCCTACTGGGAAACAGCTCACTGGGACACAGCTCACTGGGACACAGCTCATCGTGACACAGCTCACTGGCACACAGCCTACTGGGACACAGCCTTCTGGGACACAGCTCACTGGGACACAGCCTTCTGGGACACAGCTCACTGGGACACAGCCTACTGGGACACAGTTCACTGGGACACAGCCTACTGGGACACTGCTCACTGGGACACAGCTCATCGTGACACAGCTCACTGGGACACAGCTCACTGGGACACAGCTCACTAGGACACAGCTCACTGGGACACAGACTAATGGGACACAGATCACTGGGACACAGACTAATGGGACACAGATCACTGGGACACAGCTCATCGTGACACAGCCTACTGGGACACAGCTCACTGGGACACAGCTCATCGTGACACAGCTCACTGGGACACAGCTCACTGGGACACAGACTAATGGGACACAGATCACTGGGACACAGCTCATCGTGACACAGCCTACTGGGACACAGCTCACTGGGACACAGACTACTGGGACACAGCTCATCGTGACACAGCTCACTGAGACACAGCCTACTGGGACAAAGCTCACTGGGACACAGCTCATCGTGTCACAGCTCACTGGGACACAGCCTACTGGGACACAGCTCACTGGGACACAGACTACTGGGACACAGCTCATCGTGACACAGCTCACTGAGACACAGCCTACTGGGACAAAGCTCACTGGGACACAGCTCATCGTGTCACAGCCTACTGGGACACAGTCTACTGGGACACAGCTCACTGGGACACAGCTCATCGTGTCACAGCTCACTGGGACACAGCTCACTGGGACACAGCTCACTGGGACACAGCTCATCGTGTCACAGCTCACTGGGACACAGCTCACTGGGACACAGCTCACTGGGACACAGCTCATCGTGTCACAGCTCACTGGGACACAGCCTACTGGGAAACAGCCTACTGGGACACAGCTCACTGGGACACAGCCTACTGGGACACAGCCTACTGGGAAACAGCCTACTGGGACACAGCTCACTGGGACACAGCTCATCGTGTCACAGCTCACTGGGACACAGCCTACTGGGACACAGCTCACTGGGACACAGCTCATCGTGTCATAGCTCACTGGGACACAGCTCACTGGGACACAGCCTACTGGGACACAGCCTACTGGGACACAGCTCATCATGTCACAGCTCACTGGGAGGGGGCTGATCAAACCCAGCCGATCAGTTCACAACACAGCTCACTGGGACACAGCCTACTGGGACACAGCTCACTGGGACACAGCCTACTGGGACACAGCCTACTGGGACACAGCTCATCATGTCACAGCTCACTGGGAGGGGGCTGATCAAACCCAGCTGATCAGTTCACAACACAGCTCACTGGGACACAGCCTACTGGGACACAGCTCACTGGGACACAGCCTACTGGGACACAGCTCATCGTGTCACAGCTCACTGGGAGGGGGCTGATCAAACCTAGCTGATCAGTTCACAACACAGCTCACTGGGACACAGCTCACTGGGACACAGCTCACTGGGACACAGCTCACTGGGACACAGCTCACTGGGACACAGCTCACTGGGACACAGCTCATCATGTCACAGCTCACTGGGAGGGGGCTGATCAAACCCAGCCGATCAGTTCACAACACAGCTCACTGGGACACAGCTCACTGGGACACAGCTCACTGGGACACAGCCTACTGGGACACAGCCTACTGGGACACAGCTCATCGTGTCACAGCTCACTGGGAGGGGGCTGATCAAACCCAGCTGATCAGTTCACAACACAGCTCACTGGGACACAGCCTACTGGGACACAGCCTACTGGGACACAGCTCATCGTGTCACAGCTCACTGGGAGGGGGCTGATCAAACCTAGCTGATCAGTTCACAACACAGCTCACTGGGACACAGCCTACTGGGACACAGCTCACTGGGACACAGCTCACTGGGACACAGCCTACTGGGACACAGCCTACTGGGACACAGCTCATCGTGTCACAGCTCACTGGGAGGGGGCTGATCAAACCCAGCTGATCAGTTCACAACACAGCTGACTGGCTGGATTTGATCAGTCACCTCCCAATGTGATGCCACAATGAGCAGCATTTTGGACAGGCTTGTACTGCTCATTGCCTGTGCACCGGAGGACATAATACCAGGACTTCCAGGAGCACTGTAGATGTGTCTGTAGTCACATAAAATATATATATATATATATATATCTGCCCAACTACATGGTAACGCCAACAACCTGTTGTACGCTACTCAAGTATCAAGGTTTTCCCCAACAAATAGGCTCACCTTCATGCAAGGCCAATTAAAGGTTGTCTTTTGCTTTTGTAATGCGATTCACTGATTACCAGGATCATCGTCTTAGTGTCTTCAAGGTCAAACCAAACAGTGAAATGGCCACCGGCAGCACACTGACACTGAAGAAGAGTTTCTCTGATCAAAAACGCAGCGTATATACGTATATAGACATTATAATGGTGTTCATACTGCTACTGCTACTGCTACTACTACTACTACTACTACCTTTGGCTGCTCCCATTAGGGGGCGCCACAGCAGATCATCTATTTCCATCTCTTCCTGTCCTCTGCATCTTCCTTTGTCACACCTGCATGTCCTCCCTCACCACCTCCATAAACCTCCTCTTTGGCCTTCCTCTTCTCCTCTTCCCTGGCAGCTCCATATTCAGCATCCTTCTCCCAGTATACCCAGCATCTCTCCTCCACACATGTCCACACCATCTCCATCTTGTCTCTCTTGCTTTGTCTCCAAACCGTCCAACCTGAGCTGTCCCTCTAATATACTCGTTCCTAATCCTGTCCTTCTTCATCACTCCCAATGAAAATCTTATCATCTTCATCTCTGCCACCTCCAGCTCCACCTCCAGTCTTTTCATCAGTGCCACTGTCTCCAAACCATACAACATAGCTGGTCTCACTACCATCTTGTAAACCTTCCCTTTAACTCTTGCTGGTACCCTTCTGTCACACATCCCTCCTGACACTCTTCTCCACCCACTCCACCCTGCCTGCACTCTCTCCTTCACCTCTCTCCTGCACTCCCCGTTACTTTGGACAGTTGGCCCCAAGTATTTAAACTCATACGCCTTCATCACCTCTACTCCTTGCATCCTCACCATTCCACTGTCCTCCCTACTGCAAACTGGACCAGTAGTCTACCTTAGCAACATGGACCAGTAGTCTACCTTAGTAAACTGGACCAGTAGTCTACCTTAGCAACATAGACCAGTAGTCTACCTTAGCAATATGGACCATTAGTCTACCTTAGCAACATAGACCAGTAGTCTACCTTAGCAACATAGACCAGTAGTCTACCTTAGCAACATGGACCAGTAGTCTACCTTAGCAACATGGACCAGTAGTCTACCTTAGTAAACTGGACCAGTAGTCTACCTTAGCAACATGGACCAGTAGTCTACCTTAGTAAACTGGACCAGTAGTCTACCTTAGCAACATAGACCAGTAGTCTACCTTAGTAAACTGGACCAGTAGTCTACCTTAGCAACATGGACCAGTAGTCTACCTTAGTAAACTGGACCATTAGTCTACCTTAGCAACATGGCGAACTCTCTCACTGCAATCACAGAAGGTTGAATCAATTCATCTGGAGACAGCGGTTGTTGACAGAAACGTGTCATCACCATCTACGTGACCACTTGGAAGATGTTCTTACCCGGATCATTGAACACGAAGACACTGTCATTACCACGGTGTGCAGAGTGCTGAAACACCGGGTAAGGGAATATTTCCTGGACAACATGTTTTTTTACGTGTCTGGCTGGTTGTGCGAATAATATTCCAAAGTGATACACAATGTAATGTTGTCGGACGAATTAACCACATTTCATGTAAGGCCACTAGCCTGCTTAATCTTGTGATTTAGAAACTGGATGAGTAGAAAGGATAGTGAACTGTTTGCCGTGTTCGTTTGCCCAAGGACCAGGAAACTGGTCATTTCTAGTGGCATCTGATATGGACCTACTGTTTCCATGGCAGGTACCTTTCAAGTACTCGACTATTTGCTACTGCCCTGCCTGGCAACTGTTTTATTTGTCTGTATTCCTTTTCAAAGGAATTCCAGGCATGTAAATAGAAACATGACAGATATAGCACGAGACAAATTCTATTTTCTGTACTGCCAGCGCCTGACTGCAGGAGTTCGTAACCCTGTCAGTGGTACCAGAAGCCGTGTGACTGTGCAAGACAGTGGTTTAGTGGAGAGGAGTCTGTGCAGATGCCTGCTGACATGTGCTCTTCATGTCACTTGGGCCAGTAGGACCACTGATGCCGCCTGTTGAGGTACACTACATCTGGACTATGAACAGCCCTGACTCTCTGTGTCTACTGAGCTGCAGAAGAAGTAGGCACAACGCAGCTCTACGACGTTAAGGTCCGGTTGGTTAAGCAGAGCCGTCTCTTTCTGCAGGCTCCGAAACTTTGCTTCCTGCCTGTCCTGGCAGCATCCCTAACTCGGAAGTCCATCGCCCCCAAGTGTTTTTATGGCCCCTGAGCTGTGAGTCACGTTTACAGAGAGGACGAACACAGCGCTGACCATTCTGCCGCGCTGCCGCTGGAGGTGGAGGTGCATGTCCGTTCTCAAGGGGTGGAGCGACGTGTCTGATTAATTCCTACACCTAACAAGCCTCCAGCAGAGCGCATACGACAGTGGTATGGTGCCAGTGAGAGAGACGAGTCAGTTGTCTGTGTTTTATTGTCTGGTTTACAGACTTGGTGTCTGTATTCTACACCCCAAAAGGCACATGACATCATCCTGACTCTTTTCTTTAACTGGCCCCCGGATGACGGGACACCATTAAGCTTGAGACCAGTCTGGATTTAGCCACATCTGTATCTGGATTCTGTGTCCATCCTCAGACACGCGTGTCCGGGTTCATCTCCGGGTCCATCCCCAGACACGCGTGTCCGGGTCCATCCCCAGACACGCGTGTCCGGGTTCATCTCCGGGTCCATCCCCAGACACGCGTGTCCGGGTCCATCCCCAGACACGCGTGTCCGGGTCCATCCCCAGACACGTGTCTGGGTCCATCCTCAGACACACGTGTCCAGGTCCATCTTCAGACACACGTGTCCAGGTCCATCCTCAGACACACGTGTCCGGGTCCATCCTCAGACACACGTGTCCGGGTCCATCCTCAGACACGCGTGTCCGGGTCCATCCTCAGACACGCGTGTCCGGGTCCATCCCCAGACACGCGTGTCCGGGTCCATCCCCAGACACGCGTGTCCGGGTCCATCCCCAGACACGCGTGTCCGGGTCCATCCCCAGACACGTGTCTGGGTCCATCCTCAGACACACGTGTCCAGGTCCATCTTCAGACACACGTGTCCAGGTCCATCCTCAGACACACGTGTCCGGGTCCATCCTCAGACACACGTGTCCGGGTTCATCTCCGGGTCCATCCTCAGACACACGTGTCCGGGTCCATCCCCAGACACGTGTCCAGGTCCATCTTCAGACACACGTGTCCAGGTCCATCCCCAGACACGTGTCCAGGTCCATCCTCAGACACGCGTGTCCGGGTCCATCCTCAGACACACGTGTCCGGGTTCATCTCCGGGTCCATCCTCAGACACACGTGTCCGGGTCCATCCCCAGACACGTGTCCAGGTCCATCTTCAGACACACGTGTCCAGGTCCATCCCCAGACACGTGTCCAGGTCCATCCTCAGACACACGTGTCTGGGTCCATCCTCAGACACGCGTGTCCGGGTTCATCTCCGGGTCCATCCTCAGACACACGTGTCCGGGTCCATCCTCAGACACACGTGTCCGGGTCCATCCCCAGACACGTGTCCAGGTCCATCTTCAGACACACGTGTCCAGGTCCATCCCCAGACACGTGTCCAGGTCCATCCTCAGACACACGTGTCTGGGTCCATCCTCAGACACGCGTGTCCGGGTTCATCTCCGGGTCCATCCTCAGACACACGTGTCCGGGTCCATCCTCAGACACACGTGTCCAGGTCCATCCTCAGACACGTGTCCAGGTCCATCCTCAGACACACGTGTCCAGGTCCATCCTCAGACACACGTGTCCGGGTTCATCCTCAGACACACGTGTCCGGGTCCATCCTCAGACACACGTGTCCAGGTCCATCCTCAGACACACGTGTCCAGGTCCATCCTCAGACACACGTGTCCAGGTCCATCCTCAGACACACGTGTCCGGGTCCATCCTCAGACACACGTGTCCGGGTTCATCTCCGGGTCCATCCTCAGACACACGTGTCCGGGTCCATCCCCAGACACGTGTCCAGGTCCATCCTCAGACACACGTGTCCAGGTCCATCCTCAGACACGCGTGTCCGGGTCCATCCGCAGACACGCGTGTCCGGGTTCAACGTTGTCACATGTATTAGAATGCTTCTGGTGCTCTGACTCTCTCTACCATAACGCAAGGGACACAAGGACACACCGTCCCCCCCCCCAACCCCAAAAAAAGACAACACTGAAGACCCATATAGACTATGTACACAATGAATTCACACATTATACACACAATATACAGTACACAATAACAACCATGTAGGGTGCATATGGCATGTCAGTTGCTCAGCAACGTGAGTGCCTGTGGAAACAAAGTGAGACGGCGGCTGGTGGGTGGTGTGATGCTCCGCTGGTGTTGTGGTGTAGATGGAAGGAGCGAGAACAGAACATGGGTGGGGTGGTGGTGTCCTTCATGATGTTCTGGGCTTTCTTCTTGCAGCAAGTGGTGTACATAGTATATGTGAGTGTGTGTGAGGATATGTAAATATACATGGGTATACTGGGAGAAGGATGCTGAATAAGGAGCTGCCAGGGAAGAGGAGAAGAGGAAGGCCAAAGAGGAGGTTTATGGAGGTGGTGAGGGAGGGAGGACATGCAGGTGGCTGGTGTGACAGAGGAAGATGCAGAGGACAGGAAGAGATGGAAACGGATGATCCGCTGTGGCGCCCCCTAGCGGGAGCAGCTATGAATAATAATAGTAGTAGTAGTAGTAGTGGTAGTAGTGGTAGTAGTAGTAGTGGTAGTGGTGGTAGCAGTAGTGGTAGTAGTAGTGGTGGTAGTAGTAGTAGTAGTAGTAGTAGTGGTAGTAGTAGTGGTAGTAGTAGTGGTGGTAGCACTAGTAGTAGTAGTGGTAGCAGTAGTAGTAGTAGTAGTAGTGGTAGTAGCAGTGGTAGTAGTGGTAGTAGCAGTGGTAGTAGCAGTAGTAGTAGTAGTGGTGGTAGTAGTGGTAGTAGTAGTGGTGGTAGCAGCAGTAGTAGTAGTAGTAGTAGTGGTAGTAGTAGTGGTGGTAGCAGTAGTAGTAGTAGTAGTGGTAGTAGTAGTGGTAGTAGTAGTGGTGGTAGCACTAGTAGTAGTAGTGGTAGCAGTAGTAGTAGTAGCAGTGGTAGTAGTGGTAGTAGCAGTGGTAGTAGCAGTAGTAGTAGTAGTAGTAGTGGTAGTAGTGGTAGTAGTAGTGGTGGTAGCAGTAGTAGTAGTAGTAGTGGTAGTAGTAGTGGTGGTAGCAGTAGTAGTAGTGGTGGTAGCAGTAGTAGTAGTAGTAGTAGTAGTAGCAGTAGTAGTAGTGGTAGTAGTAGTGGTGGTAGCAGTAGTAGTAGTGGTAGTGGTGGTAGCAGTAGTAGTAGTAGTAGTGGTAGCAGTAGTAGTAGTCGTGGTGGTAGCAGTAGTAGTAGTAGTGGTAGTAGCAGTAGTAGTAGTAGTAGTAGTGGTGGTAGTGGTGGTAGCAGTAGTAGTAGTGGTAGTAGCAGTAGTGGTGGTAGCACTAGTACTAGTAGTGGTAGTAGTAGTAGTAGTAGTAGTGGTGGTAGCAGTAGTAGTAGTAGTAGTGGTAGTAGTAGTGGTGGTAGCAGTAGTAGTAGTCGTGGTGGTAGCAGTAGTAGTATTAGTAGTGGTAGTAGCAGTAGTAGTAGTAGTAGTAGTAGTAGTAGTAGAGATAGTAGTAGTAGTAGTGGTAGTAGCAGTAGTAGTACAGCTGTAAGTATGTGTGTGTTTACGTGTGAGTGTTTGGAGCAAGGGGCGCATGCTTCAGGTCATGGTTCATACTCCAGGTTTGAGTATCTGTTTTTTTCTTTTATACATTTATTTCTGATTTTTCCCTTTTTTCTCCCAATTTAGTGGCCAGTTGATCCCTATTTTAATTCAAACACCCACCCTCGTACTGCATCATGCATTCGCCAACTGCATCTCTCCGGCCGGCCGGCAGTCTGGAAGGAGACGCCTCCCCACTTTCGTGACAAGGCGAATCCAAGCCGAACCACTGTTTCTTCCGACACACACACAGACACATTCACATGATGAACACAAGCCGACTCCCCCCCCCTCCCCCGAAGACAACGTTGCCAGTGATCGCTGCTTCATCGAGTCCGGCCATAGTCGGATCTGACGAGACCGGGGCGCGAACCCCGGTCCCCAGTGGGCAACTGCATCGACACCAAGCCGAGGCTTAGACCGCTACACCACCACGGACCCCAGGTTTGAGTATCTGTGTGTGTGTGTGTGTTTGTGTGTGTGTGTGTGTGTGTGTGTGTGGGTGTGTGTGTGTGTGTTTGTGTGTGTGTTTGTGTGTGTGTGTGTTTGTGTGTGTGTGTGTGTGTGTGTGTGTGTGTGTGTGTGTGTGTGTGGGTGTGTGTGTGTGTGTGTGTGTGTTTGTGTGTGTGTGTGTGTGTGTTTGTGTGTGTGTGTGTGTTTGTGTGTGTGTGTGTGTGTGTTTGTGTGTGTGTGTGTGTGTTTGTGTGTGTGTGTGTGTGTGTGTGTGTGTGTGTGTGTGTGTGTGTGGTTCAAGATAACCTCATGGCATATGAACCTCACCACAAGATTTAAGTACTTGCTAGGAGGCCTCAGGCCTCCCTAAAGCAGGATGTGAAGGAAGGGGCTGGGCACTCAGGCTGGTGCTAAACTAAGTGGGCGGGGCTTCAGCTGGCGGGGGGCGTGGCGTGCAGTACCTGCAGACGGAGCACTGCCTTTGAGGCTGTAGAGCAGTAAACATGACGATGACCGAGTAGTTTCTGGGCGGGGCCTTGACGAAGCGGCGGAACTTGTCCCCGTTCATGCGAACCACAGAACGACGGGAGGACCACTCCATCATCTGGTCAACCTTCTCTGACAGCAGGTTCTGGAGAGGACACACACACACACACACACACACACACAACCATGTTAAACCATGGACAGACAGAGACACAGGGACAACCGTTTTTACATTATTCATATTTCAAGTGCGTGACCGTTGTGCGACGCCTGCTCCGTCTGACAAACGTCCCTCTGGGCCCGACAACATGCAGACCTGTACTGGACAAACACACAAAGGCAAGAGGAGGACAGCCCGGCAGCCCACAGGGTCCTTCAGAGGTTGGACTCTCTTCCGTCCAGCACGGTTTACAAAGCACATTAGTGCTGTGTCTGTGAAACGGGAGGTCGGCACGTTGTGCTCAGCAGCACCAAGTCTCCTGAAGAACAGCACTGACAGACCCAAACCAGTACCGAATAAACAACACTGACCCAAACCAGTACCGGATAAACAACACTGACCGAACCAAACCAGTACCGAATAAACAACACTGACCGAACCAAACCAGTACCGAATAAACAACACTGACCGAACCAAACCAGTACCGAATAAACAACACTGACCGAACCAAACCAGTACCGAAAAAACAACACTGCCAGAACCAGTACCGAATACACAACACTGACCTAACCAAACCAGTACCGAAAAAACAATACTGCCAGAACCAGTACCAAATAAACAACACTGACCGAACCAAACCAGTACCGAAAAAACAATACTGCCAGAACCAGTACCAAATAAACAACACTGACCGAACCAAACCAGTACCGAAAAAACAATACTGCCAGAACCAGTACCAAATAAACAACACTGACCGAACCAAACCAGTACCGAAAAAACAACACTGACCCAAACCAGTACCGAATAAACAACACTGTCAGAACCAGTACCAAATACACAACACTGACAGACCCAAACCAGTACCGAATAAACAACACTGACCCAAACCAGTACCGAATAAACAACACTGCCAGAACCAGTACCGAATACACAACACTGACAGACCCAAACCAGTACCGAATAAACAACACTGCCAGAACCAGTACCAAATAAACAACACTGACCGAACCAAACCAGTACCGAAAAAACAATACTGACAGATCCAGTACCAAATAAACAACACTGACCAAACCAAACCAGTACCAAATAAACAACACTGACCTAACAAAACCATTTCTGGATAAACAATACTGACCAAACCAAACCAGTACTGAATAAACAATACTGACCAAACCAAACCAGTACTGAATAAACAAAACTGACCAAACCAAACCAGTACTGAATAAACAATACTGACCAAACCAAACCAGTACTGAGTAAACAATACTGACCAAACCAAACCAGTACCGAATAAACAATACTGACCAAACCAAACCAGTACTGAATAAACAATACTGACCAAACCAAACCAGTACCAAATAAACAATACTGACCAAACCAAACCAGTACTGAATAAACAATACTGACCAAACCAAACCAGTACTGAATAAACAATACTGACCAAACCAAACCAGTACTGAATAAACAACACTGACCAAACCAAACCAGTACCGAATAAACAGTACTGACCAAACCAAACCAGTACTGGATAAACAAAACTGACCAAACCAAACCAGTACTGAATAAACAATACTGACCAAACCAAACCAGTACTGAATAAACAATACTGACCAAACCAAACCAGTACTGAATAAACAATACTGACCAAACCAAACCAGTACTGAATAAACAATACTGACCAAACCAAACCAGTACTGAATAAACAATACTGACCAAACCAAACCAGTACTGAATAAACAATACTGACCAAACCAAACCAGTACTGAATAAACAATACTGACCAAACCAAACCAGTACTGAATAAACAACACTGACCAAACCAAACCAGTACTGAATAAACAATACTGACCAAACCAAACCAGTACTGAATAAACAATACTGACCAAACCAAACCAGTACTGAATAAACAACACTGACCAAACCAAACCAGTACTGAATAAACAAAACTGACCAAACCAAACCAGTACTGAATAAACAACACTGACCAAACCAAACCAGTACTGAATAAACAATACTGACCAAACCAAACCAGTACTGAATAAACAACACTGACCAAACCAAACCAGTACTGAATAAACAACACTGACCAAACCAAACCAGTACTGAATAAACAAAACTGACCAAACCAAACCAGTACTGAATAAACAATACTGACCAAACCAAACCAGTACTGAATAAACAACACTGACCAAACCAAACCAGTACTGAATAAACAAAACTGACCAAACCAAACCAGTACTGAATAAACAATACTGACCAAACCAAACCAGTACTGAGTAAACAAAACTGACCAAACCAAACCAGTACCAAATAAACAACACTGACCAAACCAAACCAGTACTGAATAAACAAAACTGACCAAACCAAACCAGTACTGAATAAACAATACTGACCAAACCAAACCAGTACTGAGTAAACAAAACTGACCAAACCAAACCAGTACCAAATAAACAACACTGACCAAACCAAACCAGTACTGAATAAACAATACTGACCAAACCAAACCAGTACCAAATAAACAACACTGACCAAACCAAACCAGTACTGAGTAAACAAAACTGACCAAACCAAACCAGTACCAAATAAACAACACTGACCAAACCAAACCAGTACTGAATAAACAATACTGACCAAACCAAACCAGTACTGAATAAACAATACTGACCAAACCAAACCAGTACTGAGTAAACAACACTGACCAAACCAAACCAGTACCGAATAAACAGTACTGACCAAACCAAACCAGTACTGAGTAAACAAAACTGACCAAACCAAACCAGTACTGAATAAACAACACTGACCAAACCAAACCAGTACTGAATAAACAAAACTGACCAAACCAAACCAGTACTGAATAAACAATACTGACCAAACCAAACCAGTACCGAATAAACAATACTGACCAAACCAAACCAGTACTGAATAAACAACACTGACCAAACCAAACCAGTACTGAATAAACAAAACTGACCAAACCAAACCAGTACTGAATAAACAATACTGACCAAACCAAACCAGTACTGAGTAAACAAAACTGACCAAACCAAACCAGTACCAAATAAACAACACTGACCAAACCAGTGCCGAATAGAACATGCAGACGACAACACTCTAGGAGTTCTGCAAAGTGGCCCAGGAGCACGAGGCTCAGCAGTCCGTCATCTGATGAAACAGAAACCGGGTTTTTCAGCAATGCATCTGGTGGCCACCAGGCACAACTCATCACTCGTCCAACAGAAGACACATGGTGGTGGCACCACCTTGCTGTGGAGGGGCACACTAGCAGCACGGGCTGGGAGATGGACAGACACGGGGAAAATGAATGGAGCCAAATCTGGTCAACCCCTGAGGAAAACCTGCCACACGGTGGCAGAGCTCCTAGATTCTGGTGAGGCCTCCCCCCAGTGGACCACGAGCCCGAGCATCCAGCCGAACCACACTGGGATGCATGAGAAGAAGAAGGCATCAGACTCTGCCTCGCCCAAAGCCTGAACCGGACTCCCAGCGAGCCGACACGGAGCGGCCTTGTGAAGGACTGCAGCAGACAGCCGACTTGAGCAAGGCTGAGAAAGTCTCCAGGAGAGAACATGGAGACTCCTCCAAATCTAGACGGCTCTTATGCATGATGATGATGATGATGATGATGATGATGCAGAGCTGCACATGCAGCTAGCGGGGCCTCCACAGACACACAAGGAACCTGCTCACATCATTCCCAAGACAGCCGCTTTCACCTCACTTCCTCGGCTAAAACGTCCCAAGTCTTTTCTGCAATTCATCGATATTTTGCGTGTATTTTGTGTGTATTTTGTTAATACCGGTCTCACAGTAATTCGTCATTGTTTTGCGTGTATTTTGTGTGTATTTTGTTAATACCGGTCTCACAGTAATTCGTCATTGTTTTGCGTGTATTTTGTGTGTATTTTGTTAATACCGGTCTCACAGTAATTCGTCATTGTTTTGCGTGTATTTTGTGTGTATTTTGTTAATACCGGTCTCACAGTAATTCACTCTTCCAGTGTTTAGTGCTGCAAACAGAAAAGGTGACGAGAGCTGAATACGTCCTGACAGCGTCGCACACACACAGCACTAGTAACACTACACACACAGCAATACTAACACAACACACACACAGCACTACTAACACTACACACACAGCACTAGTAACACTACACACACAGCACTACTAACACTACACACACGGCGCTACTAACACTACACACACGGCACTATTAACACTGCATACACATGGCACTATTAACACTACACACACGGCACTATTAGCACTGTACACACACGGCACTATTAACACTGCATACACACGGCACTATTAGCATGTGTCGCTGAGGAACTCCGGTCAGGCTCGGCTGAAAGGTCACTCAGCCCGTGTTATAACAAAGCGCTGAAGGTAAACAACACACACACACACACACACACACACACACACACACACACAGCACCAACAAACAACACACACACACACAGTACCAACAAACAACACACACACACACACACACACACACACACAGTACCAACAAACAACACACACACACACACACACACACACACACACACAGTACCAACAAACAACACACACACACACACACACACACACACACACACACACACACACACACACACACACACACACACACACACACACAGTACCAACAAACAACACACACACACACACACACACACACAGTACCAACAACTCCGCTCGGAGCCAGGACATGCAGTCTCACAAAGCTGGAGTGGACCAGGGAGGAAGCACTGTGGGATGAGCACCAACTCCCAAAGGAAAGAGACAGAGACAGAGGCAGAGGGGCACTTCCTCCTTAAACGTGACACATGTGAAAAGCAGCGCCGGGCTTTTGTCCAGGAACTGGAACATGTGACTCCAGAGTAACGGGACATGGAGGACGCAAGTAAGCTGCGGGGGGTCCTGGGAGGGGGGCAGCGGCGAGCATTGCAGCAAGATCTATATTATCTTGACACAACCTGAGAGACAGTGGGGGACGGCACCTATTGCGGCACCAAACCAAACCAGTACTGAATAAACAAAACTGACCAAACCAAACCAAACCAGTACTGAATAAACAACACTGACCAAACCAAACCAGTACTGAATAAACAATACTGACCAAACCAAACCAGTACTGAGTAAACAAAACTGACCAAACCAAACCAGTACTGAATAAACAACACTGACCAAACCAAACCAGTACTGAATAAACAATACTGACCAAACCAAACCAGTACTGAGTAAACAAAACTGACCAAACCAAACCAGTACTGAATAAACAACACTGACCAAACCAAACCAGTACTGAGTAAACAAAACTGACCAAACCAGTGCCGAATAGAACATGCAGACGACAACACTCTAGGAGTTCTGCAAAGTGGCCCAGGAGCACGAGGCTCAGCAGTCTGTCATCTGATGAAACAGAAACCGGGTTTTTCAGCAATGCATCTGGTGGCCACCAGGCACAACTCATGAGAGAGCTGACAACCTATTGTTGTTTAATATCATAATCATTGTTGTTGTTGCTGTTATTATTATAATCATTGTTGTGTTGCTGTTATTATTATAATCATTGTTGTTGTTGTTATTATTATAATCATTGTTGTGTTGTTGTTATTATTATAATCGTTGTTGTTGTTGCTGTTATTATTATAATCATTGTTGTTGTTGCTGTTATTATTATAATCATTGTTGTGTTGCTGTTATTATTATAATCATTGTTGCTGTTATTATTATAATCATTGTTGTTGTTGTTGTTATTATTATAATCATTGTTGTGTTGCTGTTATTATTATAATCATTGTTGTTGTTGCTGTTATTATTATAATCATTGTTGTGTTGCTGTTATTATTATAATCATTGTTGTTGCTGTTATTATTATAATCATTGTTGTGTTGCTGTTATTATTATAATCATTGTTGCTGTTATTATCATAATCATTGTTGTTGTTGTTGTTATTATTATAATCATTGTTGTGCTGCTGTTATTATTATAATCATTGTTGTGTTGCTGTTATTATTATAATCATTGTTGTTGTTGCTGTTATTATTATAATCATTGTTGTGTTGCTGTTATTATTATAATCATTGTTGTTGTTGCTGTTATTATTATAATCATTGTTGTTGTTGTTGCTGTTATTATTATAATCATTGTTGTGTTGCTGTTATTATTATAATCATTGTTGTTGTTGCTGTTATTATTATAATCATTGTTGTGTTGCTGTTATTATTATAATCATTGTTGTTGCTTTTATTATTATAATCATTCTTGTTGTTGTTATTATTATAATCATTGTTGTGTTGCTGTTATTATTATAATCATTGTTGTTGTTGCTGTTATTATTATAATCATTGTTGTTGTTGTTGTTGTTATTATTATAATCATTGTTGTGTTGCTGTTATTATTATAATCATTGTTGTTGTTATTATTATTATAATCATTGTTGTTGTTGCTGTTATTATTATAATCATTGTTGTTGTTGCTGTTATTATTATAATCATTGTTGTTGTTATTATTATAATCATTGTTGTTGCTGTTATTATTATAATCATTGTTGTGTTGCTGTTATTATCATAATCATTGTTGTTGCTGTTATCATTATAATCATTGTTGTTGCTGTTATTATTATAATCATTGTTGTTGTTGCTGTTATTATTATAATCATTGTTGTTGTTGCTGTTATTATTATAATCATTGTTGTGTTGCTGTTATTATTATAATCATTGTTGTTGTTGCTGTTATTATTATAATCATTGTTGTTGTTGCTGTTATTATTATAATCATTGTTGTGTTGCTGTTATTATTATAATCATTGTTGTTGTTGCTGTTATTATTATAATCATTGTTGTTGTTGTTGTTGTTATTATTATAATCATTGTTGTGTTGCTGTTACTATTATAATCATTGTTGTTGTAGCTGTTATTATTATAATCATTGTTGTGTTGCTGTTATTATTATAATCATTGTTGTGTTGCTGTTATTATTATAATCATTGTTGTTGTTGCTGTTATTATTATAATCATTGTTGTGTTGCTGTTATTATTATAATCATTGTTGTTGTTGCTGTTATTATTATAATCATTGTTGTGTTGCTGTTATTATTATAATCATTGTTGTGTTGTTGTTGTTTTACATGCTTTGGCAATATGTACACAAACGTATGTCATGCCAATAAAGCACATATTGAAGTGAATTGAATTGACAGTGAATTGACAAGGCACTGTCCTGCCTTGTCCTGCACTGTCCTACCTTGTCCTGCACTGTCCTACCTTGTCCTGCACTGTCCTGCCTTGTCTTGCACTGTCCTGCCTTGTCCTGCACTGTCCTGCCTTGTCTTGCACTGTCCTACCTTGTCCTGCGCTGTCCCGCACTGTTCTGTCTTGTCCTGCACTGTCCTGCCTTGTCCTGTCTTGTCCTGCACTGTCCTGCCTTATAATGCCTTGTCCTGCACTGTCTTACAGTGCCCGCTGCTCGTTGTGTTGTTTTGCAGTTTGTGTAACAGAAGTATTGATAAGCGAGGCCCGCTGCTCGTTGTGTTGTTTTTGCAGGTTGCCACGGTGATGCAGTTTCTAACTCTACTCGCTGATTCTGCAGCGCGATCCAGAGCAGAAGTGGGCGATGGACATTTTGCTTTGGTCTTGGACCATCTTGGACCGTCTTGGACCGTCCGTTAAGTCTACATCTGAGGACATGAACAAGGCAGCAGAGAAGAGGATAGCACACTTCCTACAGCCACTGGTCCAGCGATGAGTATGGACATGTGTCCACGTCCACACCAGCAGCTATGGACCACTGGTATTACCCAGAGACACGAGCTTCATCACCCAACATGCCTTCTAAAACTACGGCTGGACAGTACAGACAACATGCCTTCTATAACTATGGCTGGACAGTACAGACAACATGTCTTCTATAACTACGGCTGGACAGTACAGACAACATGTCTTCTATAACTACGGCTGGACAGTACAGACAACATGCCTTCTATAACTACGGCTGGACAGTACAGACAACATGTCTTCTATAACTACGGCTGGACAGTACAGACAACATGCCTTCTATAACTACGGCTGGACATTACAGACAACATTTCTTCTATAACTACGGCTGGACAGTACAGACAGCATGTCTTCTATAACTACGGCTGGACAGTACAGACAGCATGTCTTCTATAACTACGGCTGGACAGTACAGACAACATGCCTTCTATAACTACGGCGGGACAGTACAGACAGCATGTCTTCTATAACTATGGCTGGACAGTACAGACAACATGCCTTCTATAACTACGGCTGGACAGTACAGACAACACGTCTTCTATAACTACGGCTGGACAGTACAGACAACACGTCTTCTATAACTACGGCTGGACAGTACAGACAACATGTCTTCTATAACTACGGCTGGACAGTACAGAAAGCATGTCTTCTATAACTACGGCTGGACAGTACAGACAGCATGTCTTCTATAACTACGGCTGGACAGTACAGACAACATGCCTTCTATAACTACGGCTGGACATTACAGACAACATGTCTTCTATAACTACGGCTGGACATTACAGACAGCATGTCTTCTATAACTACGGCTGGACAGTACAGACAACATGCCTTCTATAACTACGGCTGGACAGTACAGACAACATGTCTTCTATAACTACGGCTGGACAGTACAGACAACATGTCTTCTATAACTGCGGCTGAACAGTACAGACAACATGCCTTCTATAACTACGGCTGGACAGTACAGACAACATGTCTTCTATAACTACAGCTGGACAGTACAGACAACACGTCTTCTATAACTACGGCTGGACAGTACAGACAACACGCCTTCTATAACTAGGGCTGGTCAGTACAGACAGCATGTCTTCTATAACTACGGCTGGACAGTACAGACAGCATGTCTTCTATAACTACGGCTGGACAGTACAGACAACATGCCTTCTATAACTACAGCTGGACATCACAGACAACATGTCTTCTATAACTACGGCTGGACAGTACAGACAACATGTCTTCTATAACTACGGCTGGACAGTACAGACAACATGCCTTCTATAACTACAGCTGGACAGTACAGACAACATGTCTTCTATAACTACGGCTGGACATTACAGACAGCATGTCTTCTATAACTACGGCTGGACAGTACAGACAACATGTCTTCTATAACTACGGCTGGACAGTACAGACAAGTGATGCCAGTTCAAGGACCTCATTTTTGTAGCTCTCAAGTGTCTGGCAGTCAGAAGCAAAGCCTGATGGTTATTCATACTTCCTTCCCACTAACATCTACTGTCTGCCTCCTGCAACGAGACATCACCCAGGGCTGCAAAGACACCAGTGTGAGACATCAACCAGGCCTGCAAAGACACCAGTGTGAGACATCACCCAGGCCTGCAAAGACATCAGTGTGAGACATCACCCAGGCCTGCAAAGACACCAGTGTGAGACATCACCCAGGCCTGCAAAGACATCAGTGTAAGACATCACCCAGGCTTGCAAAGACATCAGTGTGAGACATCACCCAGGTCTGCAAAGACATCAGTGTGAGACATCACCCAGGTCTGCAAAGACATCAGTGTGAGACATCAACCAGGCCTGAAAAGACACCAGTGTGAGACATCACCCAGGTCTGCAAAGACATCAGTGTGAGCCATCACCCAGGCCTGCAAAGACATCAGTGTGAGACATCACCCAGGTCTGCAAAGACATCAGTGTGAGCCATCACCCAGGCCTGCAAAGACATCAGTGTGAGACATCACCCAGGCCTGCAAAGACATCAGTGTGAGACATCAACCAGGCCTGCAAAGACATCAGTGTGAGACATCACCCAGGTCTGCAAAGACATCAGTGTGAGACATCAACCAGGCCTGCAAAGACATCAGTGTGAGCCATCACCCAGGCTTGCAAAGACATCAGTGTGAGACATCACCCAGGCCTGCAAAGACATCAGTGTGAGACATCACCCAGGCCTGCAAAGACATCAGTGTGAGACATCACCCAGGCCTGCAAAGACATCAGTGTGAGACATCACCCAGTCCTGCAAAGACATCAGTGCGAGCCAACTGGTCTCTAAGTTCAGGGTCAACCAGGTTCTACAATGGTCTCCTACACAAACCTCAGGGGTAAAATACTAAATAGGTGTGTAAGACACCTCCCTCTCTCTGTCCCTCCCACTCTTGCTCTTGCTCTTGCTCTTGCTCTCTCTCTCTCTCTCTCTCTCTCTCTCTCTCTCTCTCTCTCTCTCTCTCTCTCTCTCTCTCTCTCTCTCTAACTCCCTCTCTCTCGCTCTCTCCCTCCCTCTCTCTCGCTCTCTCCCTCTCTCTCTCTCTCTTTCTCTCTCTCTCCATTACCATGCTCTCCCTTTCCTATGGGAGCCGACACTCTTCCCAAAGTGCCTCCTCGCTGGTCCTCTCCAGCTCCTTTATGCATCTCTCGCTCTCCTCTTTGTTCTTTGTCTTCCACGACCCTTCTGCTCTTTTAATCCCTCTCATTTTCTCCTCTTCATGCCAATCCCTTCCCTCTGCGAGTTTTTCTTTCTTTCCTTTTATCTTTCCCTTTGTCCCTCTGCTCTCCTTCATCCCCACCTTCAATCCCATCTTCTCTGTAGTTGTCTGATCGAGTATCAAGATAGACGGGAGTTCAATAATTTAGCAGCAGACCTCATTCCCACTGCTACAACTGGGCACAAACCACTGAACACAAACACACAGGTATGGATTACGTACACTGCTGGGCTTGGCTGCAGATGGTGGTAGAGATGCTCCAAAGAAAAATAAAGAGAGAGAGAGAGAGAAAGAAAGAGAGCCATACAGACAGACAGACAGACAGACAGACAGAGTGAGACAGAGTGAGACAGAGAGATACGGTGTGCTGTACTTTTGCTGTAATGCGGACAGACCACTACCATACTACTGGGCCATGGACAGACCACTACCATGCTACTGGGCCATGGACAGACCACTACCATGCTACTGGGCAATAGATAGACCACTAGCATGCTACTGGGCCATGGACAGACCACTACCATGCTACTGGGCCATGGACAAACCACTACCATGCTACTGGGCAATAGATAGACCACTAGCATGCTACTGGGCCATGGACAGACCACTACCATGCTACTGGGCCATGGACAAACCACTACCATGCTACTGGGCCATGGACAGACCACTACCATGCTACTGGGCAATAGATAGACCACTAGCATGCTACTGGGCCATGGACAGACCCCTACCATGCTACTGGGCAATAGACAGACCACTACCATGCTACTGGGCCATGGACAGACCACTACCATGCTACTGGGCCATGGACAGACCACTACCATGCGACTGGGCCATGGACAGACCACTACCATGCTACTGGGCAATAGACAGACCACTACCATGCGACTGGGCAATAGACAGACCACTACCATGCTACTGGGCCATGGACAGACCACTACCATGCGACTGGGCCATGGACAGACCACTACCATGCGACTGGGCCATGGACAGACCACTACCATGCTACTGGGCCATAGACAGACCACTACCATGCGACTGGGCAATAGATAGACCACTACCATGCTACTGGGCCATGGACAGACCACTACCATGCTATTGGGCCATGGACAGACCACTACCATGCTACTGGGCCATGGACAGACCACTACCATGCTACTGGGTCATAGACAGACCACTACCATGCGACTGGGCAATAGATAGACCACTACCATGCAACTGGGCCATGGACAGACCACTACCATGCTACTGGGCCATGGACAGACCACTATCATGCTACTGGACCATGGACAGACCACTAGCATGGACAGACCACAACCATGCTACTGGGCCATGGACAGACCACTACCATGCTACTGGGCCATGGTTGATGACAGAAGACACACAGGACAATCTAAATAGACTGAGCAACACTTCATAGTCATACACACACACACACACACAAGCAGAAAATATCATTTTGGTTGGGCAACCGGGTAAGGCCCAGCCATTGAGGATGCACAAACCAGTGCATCCTTAGTGCCGGTCCCGAGCCCGGACAAATGGGGAGGGTTGTGTCAGGAAGGGCATCCGGTGTAAAATCTCTGCCAAATCAAATATGCGGATCACAAATAAGATTTCCATACCGGATCGGTTGAGGCCCGGGTTACCAACGCTTTTCCTCTTCAATTGTACTTGGCCAATTACCCCACTCTTCCGAGCCGTCCCGGTCTCTGCTCCACCCTCTCTGCTGATCCGGGGAGGGCTGCAGACTACCACATGTCTCCTCCCATACATGTGGAGTCACCAGCCGCTTCTTTTCACCTGACAGTGAGGAGTTTCACCAGGGGGCGTAGCATGTGGGAGGATAACACTATTCCCCCCAGCCCCCCCCCCCAAACAGGTGCCCTGACTGACCAGAGGAGGCGCTAGTGCAGCGACCAGGACACATACCCACATCCGGCTTCCCACCCGCAGACACGGCCAGCTGTGTCTGTAGGGACGCCCGCCCAAGCCGACAGTAACACGGGGATTCAAACTGGCGATCACTGTGTTGATAGGCAATGGAATAGAGTGTTATGCTACCCGGACTACTACCACTACTACTACTACTACTACTACTACTACTTTCGGCTGTTCCCATTAGGGGGCGCCACAGCGGATCATCCGTTTCCATCTCTTCCTGTCCTCTGCATCTTCCTCTGTCACACCAGCCACCTGCATGTCCTCCCTCACCACCTCCATAAACCTCCTCTTCGGCCTTCCTCTTCTCCTCTTCCCTGGCAGCTCCATGTTCAGCATCCTTCTCCCAGTATACCCAGCATCTCTCCTCCACACATGTCCACACCATCTCAATCTTGTCTCTCTTGCTTTGTCTCCAAACCGTCCAACCTGAGCTGTCCCTCTAATATACTGGTTCCTAATCCTGTCCTTCTTCATCACTCCCAGTGAAAATCTTATCATCTTCATCTCTGCCACCTCCAGCTGCTCCTCCTGTCTTTTCGTCAGCACCACTGTCTCCAAACCATATAACATAGCTGGTCTCACTACCATCTTGTAAACCTTCCCTTTAACTCTTGCTGGTACCCTTCTGTCACACATCACTCCTGACACTCTTCTCCACCCACTCCACCCTGCCTGCACTCTCTTCTTCACCTCTCTCCTGCACTCCCTGTTACTCTGGACAGTTGACCCCAAGTATTTAAACTCATATGCCTTCGTCACCTCCACTCCTTGCATCCTCACCATTCCACTGTCCTCCCTCTCATTCACGCATAGGTATTACGTCTTGCTCCTACTGACTTTCATTCCTCTTCTCTCCAGTGCATACCTCCACCTCTCCAGGCTCTCCTCAACCTGCACCCTACATTGCATTACATTACAGTCATTTAGCCGACGCTTTTATCCAAAGCGACTTACAATAAGGGCCTCATTTAACGTAGGAGATCAGGAGAACTACTAGCCATCAGAGGTCATAAGTGCATCTAAACAAGCATCTAAGAGCAAAACCAGTGCTGAAGTAAAAGTGCAAGAATGAGATTTCTTTTTTTTTAATGAGTGAATACAATAAGTGCTAAGAACAAGTAACAGGGTAGTAGTTCTTGAAGAGGTGAGTTTTCAACCTGCGCTGAAAGATGGGCAGCGACTCCACTGTCCTGACATCAGTGGGGAGTTCATTCCACCACTGTGGGGCCAGGACAGAACCGAGCCGTGACCGGGTCGATCGGCAGCAGGGGCCTCTGAGCGACGGGACAACCAGGCGTCCCGAGGCAGCAGAGCGAAGTGGTCGGGCGGGGGTGTAGGGCTTGACCATGGCCTGGAGATTGGAAGGAGCTGTTCCTTTCACTGCCCTGTAGGCCAGCACCAGAGTCTTAAACTGGATGTAAGCAGCTCCTGGGAGCCAGTGTAGGGACATGAGAAGGGGAGTTGTGTGGGAGAACTTAGGGCGGTTGAACACCAGACGAGCTGCAGCTTTCTGAACAAGCTCCAGAGGTCTGATGGCCAACGCCGGGGCGCCAGCAAGGAGGGAGTTGCCGTAGTCCAGCCGGGAGATGACCAGAGCCCGGATGAGCACCTGTGCCGTCTCGTCGGTGAGGAATGGGAGAATCCTCCTGATGTTATAGAGGAGAAATCTGCAGGAGCGAGCAACCGATGTAGTGTTTTCAGCAAACAACAGTTGGTCATCCAGGATCACACCCAGATTCCACAGAGTCCGATTTGGCGTCACCACGGTGTTGTCATGGTGATGGCCAGGTCTCGGTGCGGGCAACCTTTCCCCGGGAGGAACATCAGCTCTGTCTTGTCCAGATTGAGTTTCAGGTGGTGTGTCGCCATCCACTCCGAGATGTCAGTCAAGCATGCAGCAATGTGTGTCTCTACTTGTGTGTCAGAGGGAGGGAAGGACAAGATCAGCTGGGTGTCCTCGGCATAACAATGGTAAGAGAAGTCATGCGAGCAAATAACAGAAGCCAGGGATGTCGTGTACAGGGAGAACAGGAGAGGACCCAGAACCGAACCCTGTGGAACTCCTGTAGTCAGTCTGCGAGGCTCTGACATAGATCCCCTCCATGTCACCTGGTAGGAGCGACCCGTCAGGTAGGTTGCAAACATTGAGAGTGCAGAGCCTGTTATACCCAGCCCCTCGAGGGTAGAGAAGAGGATCTGGTGGTTCACTGTGTCGAACGCAGCTGACAGGTCCAGGACTATCAGGACAGCGGAGAGAGAGTTTGCTCTCACAGAGTGCAGCGATTCTGTCACTGCAAGGAGAGCCGTCTCTATCGAGTGACCCACCCTGAACCCAGACTGGTTGGGGTCCAGGAGGTTGTTCTGGTGGAGGTACAAAGAAAGTTGGTTAAAGACAGCATGTTCGAAAGTTTTGGATAGAAAGGGTAGAAGGGAAACCAGTCATTAGTTTTTACGTCAGAGGGCTTAAGTGATGGTTTCTTGAGAAGGAGAGTGACTCTAGCAGAGTACTCTCGCTACAGATCACAATGTCATCTGCGAACATCATCGTCCATGGAGACTCCTGCCTGATCTTGTCCATCATCCTGTCCATCACCATTGCAAACAAGAAAGGGCTCAAAGCCGATCCTTGATGTAATCCCACCTCCACCTTCAACCCATCTGTCATTCCAACCACACACCTCATCATTGTCACACTTCCCTCATACATATCCTGCACCACTCCTACATACTTCTCTGCAACTCCTGACTCCCTCATACAATACCACACCTCCTCTCTCGGCACCCTGTCATATGCTTTCTCTAAATCTACAAAGACACAATGTGACTCCTTCTGACCTTCTCTATACTTCTCCATCAACATTCTCAAAGAAAACATCACATCTGTGGGGCTCTTTCCTGGCATGAACCCATACTGCTGCTGCTGATCATCACGTCTCCTCCTCTTAACCTAGCTTCTATTACTCTCCTCCTCTTAACCTAGCTTCTATTACTCTTTCCCAAATCTTCATGCTGTGGCTGATCAACTTTACACCTCTGTAGTTGCTACAGTTCTGCACATCGCCCTGGTTCTTGAAAATCGGTACCAGTATGCTTCTTCTCCACTCCTCAGGCATCCTCTCACTTTCCAGGATTGTGTTAAACAGTCTAGTTTAAAAAAAAAAAACAGACCCAAAATAAAGATGGCGAATGTATCAAACTCAGGGAACTCTCACTGCAGACTCTGGTCTGAATTCACGAACTCCGACCCGGTGCAGTGCTCTCCACCTGCAGGTTGTGTGTGATGACAGTCATCACCTGGGAACGGTCGCACTTCACCTCGATTGCGCTCGTACTCAGATCTGTGTGTACAACGTGCAGTAAGCAGACACAGAGCAGGCTTGTTAAAAGGACTACCTCAAACGTAGCTCATGTCCACAGTTCTGCAGTAACTAGGTTTTGAACCGACACAAAAGTGAGTCCGTGGAACCAGAGAGGGAACTGTGGAGTAGTGCATCAGTATGATCTGCATGGACCATGCGGTCCTCCGGGGATCCCAGTCTCATTTTTGCAAAGCCTCTCCCACAGTGTGCTCAAGATTTAGCAGAAAATTTTCAGTAAAGACCCCCTTCTAAGTCCGGCCCGGCTCTGGATCACAGCTCTGGATCACAGCTCTGGATCACAGAGCCACACATTCACATATACTTTGTTTTGTTTAGTTTTTTGTTTTGTTCTTTTGGATTTTTCCCTGTTTTTCTCCCCATTTGTATCCGGTCAATTACCCCACTCTTCCGAGCCGTCCCGGTCTCTGCTCCACCTCCTCTGCTGATCCGGGGAGGCTGCAGACTACCACATGTCTCCTCCATACATGTGGAGTCCCCAGCCACTTCTTTTCACCTGACAGTGAGGAGTTTCACCAGGGGGGCACAGTGTGTGGGAGGATCTCACTCTACCCCCCAGTTCCCCCTCCCCCCCGAACAGGCACCCCGACCGACCAGAGGAGGCGCTAGTGCAGCGACCACGACACATAGCCACATCCAGCTTCCCACCCACAGACACGGCCAATTGTATCTGTAGAGACGTCCGACCAAGCCGGAGGTAACACGGGGATTGGAACCGGCGATCCCCGTGTTGGTAATACTTTTTAAATAAATGTATCGTTCCTTCACAGTATTTGTACTTTTACCCTAGATGCCCTTGGTTTACAGTTAATGTGCTGCCTCCAAAGTTTCACTTGTGTCAACATGTCTGTCAGTGGTCTAACGGGGGGAAAGTAGATGCCCAAGTACGTGTTGAGAGCACAGCGACAAGCACACGGTACGCAAATGGTCTGGTCACCACCTGTGTTGTTTACTCCAACTCTTTCAGAACCCTGCTTCAACATACCAACCCACACACACACACACACACACACACACACACACACAAACACACACTCACCCACACACCTGTGAGGACTGTCAGTGACTAAATTCATTCCCTAACCCTTAACCTAACCTTAACCATCAGAACTACATGCCTAACCCTAACCCTTACCTAACCCTTAACCCTAACCTTAACCATCAGAACTACATGCCTAACCCTAACCCTTACCTAACCCTTACCCTAACCTTAACCATCAGAACTACATGCCTAAACCTAACCCTTACCTAACCCTTACCCTAACCTTAACCATCAGAACTACATGCCTAACCCTAACCCTTACCCTAACCTTAACCATCAGAACTACATGCCTAACCCTAACCCTTACCCTAACCTTAACCATCAGAACTACATGCCTAACCCTAACCCTTACCTAACCCTTAACACTAAACTTAACCATCAGAACTACATGCCTAACCCTAACCTAACCCTTACCCTAACCCTTAACACTAAACTTAACCATCAGAACTACATGCCTAAACCTAACCCTTACCTAACCCTTACCCTAACCTTAACCATCAGAACTACATGCCTAACCCTAACCCTTACCCTAACCTTAACCATCAGAACTACATGCCTAACCCTAACCCTTACCCTAACCTTAACCATCAGAACTACATGCCTAACCCTAACCCTTACCCTAACCCTTAACCTAACCTTAACCATCAGAACTACATGCCTAACCCTAACCCTTACCTAACCCTTAACCCTAACCTTAACCATCAGAACTACATGCCTAACCCTAACCCTTACCCTAACCTTAACCATCAGAACTACATGCCTAACCCTAACCCTTACCCTAACCCTTAACCTAACCTTAACCATCAGAACTACATGCCTAACCCTAACCCTTACCTAACCCTTAACCCTAACCTTAACCATCAGAACTACATGCCTAACCCTAACCCAACCCTAACCCTTACCCTAACCTTAACCATCAGAACTACATGCCTAAACCTAACCCTTACCTAACCCTTACCCTAACCTTAACCATCAGAACTACATGCCTAACCCTAACCCTAACCTTAACCATCAGAACTACATGCCTAACCCTAACCCTTACCCTAACCTTAACCATCAGAACTACATGCCTAACCCTAACCTAACCCTTACCCTAACCCTTAACACTAAACTTAACCATCAGAACTACATGCCTAACCCTTACCTAACCCTTACCCTAACCTTAACCATCAGAACTACATGCCTAACCCTAACCCTTACCCTAACCTTAACCATCAGAACTACATGCCTAACCCTAACCCTTACCTAACCTTAACCATCAGAACTACATGTCTAACCCTAACCCTAACCTTAACCCTAACCCTTAACACTAAACTTAACCATCAGAACTACATGCCTAACCCTAACCCAACCCTAATCCTTATCCTAACCTTAACCCTATCCCTTAACACTAAACTTAACCATCAGAACTACATGCCTAACCCTAACCTTATCCTAACCCTTAACAATAAGCCATTAGAACTACATGCCTAACCTTAACCCTTACCCTTAACACTAAACTGAACCATCAGAACTACATGCCTAACCTTAACCCTTACCCTAACCTAACCCTTAACAATAAACTTAACCATCAGAATTACATGCTTAACCTTAACCCTTAGCCTAACCCTTACCCTAACCTTAACCCTTAACCTGTGTATAAGAGGTGTAAGATATATATGGTATATATGATGTATATGATGTATAAGATGGGTGATGTATAAGATGTATATGGTGTATGTGATGTATATGGTGTATATCAGGGATAGGCAAGATGGTCCAGAAAGGTCCGGTGTGGGTGCAGGTCTTTGTTCCAACCAAGCAGTTACACACCTGATTCTGTGTGTAACTCCTTGGTTGGAACAAAGGCCTGCACCCACACCGGACCATGTTGCCTATCCCTGGTGTATATGGTATGTATGGTGTATATGGTGTAGATGATGTATAAGATGTATATGGTGTATATGGTGTATACGATGTATATGGTGTATAATATATATATGATGTATGAGATGTATGTGGTGTATATGATGTATATGATGTATAGTATGTATATGTGGTGTATATGATGTATATGATGTATAATGTGTATATATGGTGTATAAGATGTATATGATGTATAAGGTGTATATGATGTATAAGATGTATATGATGCATATGATGTATAATATGTACATGCCTCCACCTGCCTGTGGTGTGTATGACAACTCCATCCTTTTCTCCAGGGCTCTGTGGCCCTCTGATGATGCTGTTGATCTACAGCAGCGTTTGGGAAGGATGCTTCCTGCATCAACCCACGTTTTTCTGGCTTTGTCTCGTATCATGAAGAGTAGTCATTAAGTGCTCTTCTTTCTGTGTTTTATTTCTAAATCCGTTGCCATGTTGTCTAACTTGCCCACTCGGCACATCTGTCCTGGATAAGGGATCTCTCCTGCGATACCCTTCCTGAAGTTTCTTCCATTATTTGTTTCCCCGGGGTTTCCCCCCCCCCTCCCTGTTTTGCGTCATTGAAATGAAGGGTCTGCAGATAGACAGTGCCATCCAGTCATTTCCTGTGTCTACGTGTTTCTGACAGTACGAATGTAAAGCCCTTGGGATTATAACTGTGATTTAGGACAATATAAATAAACTTCACTAGGAGAAACAGAGTAATGAGGTGTAAGAACTTAAAAAAAAAGATATAATTTCACAGAAGAAGAAAGAAGACAATCCAGAAGAAAAAGCAAAGGAAACAGAAACAGTAGGATGGGGTATTGTTTAGATTTGATCTATTCCGATTAGGACTGGGGCAGCACGGTAGTGCAGAGGTTAGCACGATCACCTCACAGCAAGAAGGGTCTGGGTTCGAGCCCCGGGGTAGTCCAATCTTGGGGGTCGTCCCAGGCCGTCCTCTGTGTGGAGTTTGCATGTTCTCCCTGTGTCTGTGTGGGTTTCCTCCAGGGGCTCCGGTTTCCTCCCACAGTCCAAAGACATGTAGGACAGGTGACTTGGTCGTACTACATTGTCCCTAGGTGTGTGTGTGTGTGTGTGGGGGGGTGTCCTGTGATCATCTGGCGGCCTGTCCAGGGTGTCTCCCTGCCTGTCACCCAATGACTGCTGGGATAGGCTCCAGCATCGCCACGATGCTGTGTAGGATAAGCGACTGGATAATGGACGGATGGATGGACGGATGGATGGATGGACGGATGGATGGATTAGGGCTGGGTGATATATCACATATCCAAGGCTCAGTGTTTTCGATTTTTATTTTTCAAAGCCATCCAGCATGCCACATTTCGCCACAAGAGGACACTGTTACATAACCTCACACGAAAAGGAACACCGTTTGGATCCTTTGAAACATAAAATCCGGGTGAAAATCAGTTTAAAAATCTGGGTATTTTTCAGTGAAAATCGGTAAAAACCGAAAACGCTGAGCCTTGCACATACCTAAGGTATATCCATAATGATTTTCTTTGCTGATATAAAAGTTGGCAAAACTCTATCACAGTGATCTTACTGTGCTTTTCCTTCTGCCAACTGAGTTTCCTGAAGACGGGGCCTGCTGCAGTCGTCTCCCAGCAGAGTATTAGGGAGTTGGAAGAGTACTAATCTCGTGTGGCCAGACCTCCATCTCATCGAGCTCACAGAGGGTTTGCAAATAGTTAGCAGCTGGATATACATAAATATGTTGAAAATATCAGGATATCGAACAAGGGTTTGCATATCAAAATGAAGGAGAATCGATATTTTGAACAAGAATTTAACTCCCTCGTGACAAATCTTGCCGCCACTGGGTGACCTTCATTCCCTCTCTGTGCTCTTTAGTCCATCAAGATATGTTTGACCCTCACTGCCATGCAACAGTCAGATGTGTAGTGTTTGTGTGTAAAGTTCTGGCACTAGCCACACTAACACGAGCTGAACCTGGGGATGCACGAGGGCGGGACTGGGAGAACATGAAGAGCAGTGCACCGTGTCAGCACCACAACCTGCTGCAGCAGAAGCTTTGCAATAGTGGAGGAGCTTCCTGCCTTACATAAGTTGTCCTGCTGCACTTCCCTACGTCGCTTTTTATGACGCTCAGCCACATGTAGTGCCTTGGCTCTGATGTAAACCAGCGGCTCTCAAACCTTCTGGGGCCAGGGACCCCTTACAGCAGAAAGACCCCCTCATAACTGTAACACTGATTAACATATACTTACTTACTAACGTTTGTACTCTTAGATGCCACTGGAACTATTGTATCCTAAAACTTCTCAACCTAAATACTTCAGACCTGTTTCATGGTGATAAACAGAAACACATTTCAATTTGAATGCCCCCCCCCTTTTCTCCCCAGTTGTACATGGCCAATTACCCCACTCTTCTGAGCCGTCCCGCTCTCTGCTCCACCCTCTCTGCTGATCCGGGGAGGGCTGCAGACTACCACATGCCTCCTCCCATACACGGGGAGTCACCAGCTACTTCTTTTCACCTGACAGTGAGGAGTTTCACCAGGGGGATGTAGCACGTGGGAGGATCAGGCTATTCCCCCCAGTCCCTCCTCCCCCCTGAACAGGCACCTTGACCGACCAGAGGAGGCGCTAGTGCAGCGTTCAGGACACATACCCACATCCGGCTTCCCACCCGCAGACATGGCCAATTGTGTCTGTAGGGACGCCTGACCAAGCCGGAGGTAACGCGGGGACCGAATCGGTGATCCCCATGTTGGTAGGCAACGGAATAGACCACTACGCTACCCAGACGCCCTACAATTTTAATTTATAGCAAATTATTTCGCAGACCCCCTGGCTATGGGTCCACACTATGAGCACCACTGACAAAGACAATCTAGACTACATACTGTGTTGATATTCAACATCCCCTGTGATCAGGGATTACGACAGCCGTCACCACACATGACTTTCAACTTCTTAAAGAGTTTTCTTTATCGCCCAGTGCACTGAAAGAGCTTTACAAATGCAACTACGCTGCCAGGAATTGACAAGCAGCTTCGAAGTTTATGTTTGTTAATGAATACTTGACTCGTGGAAAACTTGAACCAGTTCGAAGTCAGAACTGGTTCTTGATACCCCACCTTTAGAAACAGGGTGAGAGAGAGAGAGAGAGAGAGAGAGAGAGAGAGAGAGAGAGAGAGAGAGAGAGAGAGAGAGAGAGAGAGAGAGAGAGAGAGAGAGAGAGAGAGAGAGAGAGAAAATAAGTGGGGGCAGCCAGTGAGGAGTAGGCTACTCCAGACAGATTGACTAGGTGTCAACCAACCATCCAGTCAGCCAGTCAATTATTCAGCCAAATAATCAGTCAGCCAATACGTGTTGGGACAGTTAGCAGGCAATGCATGGTCATTACTGGAATAACAATTAACCAGAACCATTATCACTGACCCTCACGAGAATCAACTAAATGGAAAAGACACTTCCTGATATATCAGGACCATCTCCCCAACTTTACTTCTGACTGCTGCCATACATTCTGCAGAAGGTTCTAGTCTACTACTACTACTTTCGGCTGCTCCCGTTAGGGGTCGCCACAGCGGATCATCCCTTTCCATTTCTTCCTGTCTTCTGCGTCTTCCTCTGTCACACCAGCCACCTGCATGTCTTCCCTCACTACATCCATAAACCTCCTCTTTGGCCTTCCTCTTCTCCTCTTCCCTGGCAGCTCCATATTCAGCATCCTTCTCCCAATATACTCAGCATCTCTCCTCCACACATGTCCAAACCATCTCAATCTTGCCTCTCTTGCTTTGTCTCCAAACCGTCCAACCTGAGCGGTCCCTCTAATATAATCGTTCCTAATCCTGTCCTTCTTCGTTAATCCCAGTGAAAATCTTATCATCTTCATCTCTGCCACCTCCAGCTCCGCCTCCTGTCTTTTCGTCAGTGCCACTGTCTCCAAACCATACAACATAGCTGGTCTCACAACCATCTTGTAAACTTTCCCTTTAACTCTTGCTGATACCCTTCTGTCGCAAATCACTCCTGACACTCTTCTCCACCCACTCCAACCTGCCTGCACTCTCTTTTTCACCTCTCTACTGCACTCCCCGTTACTTTGGACAGTTGACCCCAAGTATTTAAACTCAGATGTCTTTGTCACCTCCACTCCTTGCATCATGACCATTCCACTGTCCTCCCTCTCATTCACGCATAGGTATTCCGTCTTGCTCCTACTGACTTTCATTCCTCTTCTCTCCAGTGCATACCTCCACCTCTCCAGGCTCTCCTCAACCTGTACCCTACTCTCGCTACAGATCACAATGTCATCCGCGAACAGAAGGTTCCTGCAGAAGGTTCTAGTGTCACTGTAAAATCCAAGACTGGGCCAGCCCTCGTACTTTCAGCGCCTGGCAGTTACACACAACCAGCGGACTTTCAACGTTTACATGGCAAGGCAGGGAATAATGACTGGTGCAATGCACTCTGCATGGGGCTGTCATGGACATGAACCGTCTTCACATGCTGGTGGTGCAAAGACATTAAGCCAAATGAGTCCTACAGTCTGTCCTTTGTTATTCCCATCCACTTGAACACAGTATTTATTACATGTGCCACAGAACAGAAGAAATCATGCAGGGTTTTTTTTCCTTTTTGAATGACGTTGCCAGAGACCTTAAGTAACAAAAAGTGAATATCAAGAAATGCAAAAAAGTATGTGACTTTTACCACGAATGTGTCATTCAGAGTGGAATTATCTCCACATATATTCTGCCATTTAACGAACAATGGTCAATTAAGATTACCTGAAAACGCCATTGTTCATTACTTTCCCATTGTGCATTATGGCCTTAAGTCTTCACTTCTGCACTGACAGGTTGCCAAATCCTGGCTGGTCAGATCTGCATTCCTGACTTAACTTTCATGTATTGCCTCACTACGTGGCCAGCTGTGGTCTACAAGTGTCTGGTTGTCTTGGCTCACATGGATCATCACTTCACCTGGCATGAAAAGCTTGGTTCTGTTGTGCTGTGAGTGCTTTAACTGATTTTCATTGACCACACATGACAAATGTGACGGATAAAAAAAAAATCCTCTTTTCCACACTCATCTGGGAGCAAACATTATTTTTCTCCCTGACAATTTATTGTCAGGCAAACATCAAAAATGGCAAGCATGTGTTCAGTATTGACAAGAGTCCTGCCATCTTTTTATTTAATCCTTTTTTCTAGACTGTTGTATCATATTTCATAGGCTAGTGTGTGTGACATTCTTGTGTAAGAAGTGAGGTTGTTGTGAAGCGCCTAGTGTGTTGGTGTAGTGTTGTGTGTCTGTCATGCCTCACTCTCAACCTAGCACGTAAGTCTCTCTCTGCCAGTACACACCCTCTCCAACAGCAAGCCCTATGTAGCGCCTCCTCGCGGCGACACACGGTAACTGGGTACACCTTGGACCCTGGCTGAACTACAAGGGACTCGGAGGAGGTCTGGCCCCTAGACGTGCGGTACGCAGGCCCACCAGTGTGTGGATATTCCCTGATGCCCACGAAGCACCCCCAGCTATGGGGTAAATAGTTTCTACTGCCTTGTAGATTTGCCTCATTAGGCAAAGGCTAGGAGAAGGTAACTCCAAATTCAAATCCAAGAAGGCACTGGCAGCAGGGCACTCGATGGTGTTTGCGGCAGAAGAGCCCAATAGGATCAGGAGCCCTATCGGACCAATGGCACAAACATCAGATGGCATGCAGAGGAACCACTCTGTTGGTCGATGGATGACATCACTTGACAAGTAAGCTGTCACTGCAGGGCAACCTCTTTATCTACTGAGCCCGTTGCACTACGGTGTACCGCTTAGGGATGGGTTCTGAGGTCCAGAGAGACTGTTTGGTGGGGGCACGACACTGACTGTCTTAACTACTGTGCAAGGCGTGATGTGAGGATAGCTCGATGGGAAAAGCACTTGCGACAGACCAACTCAAACAAGACAAATGTTGTTTGAGTCTGTGACAAACGTGGATGATATTGTCACTCTAATGCCGCCTGTGGGCCTGACAGGCGTGCTTGCCGAGCTTAAACTGCATCACAGTCATCATCATTTTGATCAACTGCCGAAGAGAGAAGAAAGAGGATATAGGTCTTAGGTGATGAGAGTGACTGCTCAAGGACACTTCAGCAGGGCAGTTACTGGCCAATGCAGGTGCCTTGGCCATAGACCTCCAGTTTTAAGAGGAATGTGCACTTTTCTTCACATCAACCTCCTACCACGTCAATAGATCTCCAGTCATGGCACTTGAGACTTTACACCATCAAAGTTATGGAGCTACATGAATGCAATTCCTACTAGCTTCCTACTAACCACAACGATTCCTTATTGCAGGGTTTTTTTTGTTTTTTTGGCACTTATCCTCTCTGAACTACAGATTAGCAGGCTAGTCAAATCTCCCTCAAAGCTATTTATGATGGCACTCTGACAAGCCTGAAAAGGGACTGGAAACTGCAAATATAAGTAACTACTGTCTTCTTCTTTCAGCTGCTCCGTTAGGGCTCACCACAGCGGATCATCTGTTTCCATCGCTTCCTGTCCTCTGCATCTTCCTCTGTCACACCAGCCACCTGCATGTCCTCCCTCACCACATCCATAAACCTCCTCTTTGGCCTTCCTCTTCTCCTCTTCCCTGGCAGCTTCATCTTCAGCATCCTTCTACCAATATACCCAGCATCTCTCCTCCACACATGTCCACACCATCTCCATCTTGCCTCTCTTACTTTGTCTACCTTTGTGTCTTTATGCATGCGATGGTGTGTCCAGATGAACTGACCCAACTTTCTATGCTATACTATCTACCTTCCTTCTGTCCATCATATCAGCCAGCTCTCTCCAGTCATAGTGCCTCTGGACATGTCTTCCGCCGCTCCCTCTCCCAACAGTAGTATAGTTTCCACCGGCACCCTGCTGGCCAACAGTAGTGGTGGCAGTAAATATAAGTAACTACTGTACTGACCTTAATATGACTATGCATCATCATAACCAATCTCAGCGGCTCTGCTCGGGTGGCTGGCCAGTTAAATGTCTTGCTTACACTGATAAAACAGGTGGTAGCGGTTGGGTGGAAAGAGCCTTGATTTCCTCAGTGGAGTGGTGTATTTGATCAACCAACGCGCCCAATAAATGATCAGCTCATGTTTTCCCCATTCCAATCTTTTCTTCCTCACTTCCTTGTTGGTCCTCTTTCTTGGTGGTCTAAGCGGCTGCTATTGTGAGCAAATGGGTCACAGCTTTGGCCATCTAGGCCCTGTAAGATTCCTTGCAATTGCTCCATTGAGAGGGGGATTATGGGAAATTGGCTGTGGATAACATGGGACAAAGGATCAGCGATGTCAAACAAATACTCACACACACTCGTTCTTTTTTTCTCTGCTTTTGTAAGAATGAGCTAAGAATCCCCAGAAGTCATTTTGTAATAAACATGGTGCACTTGTGAGGACTTGTGGACTTAAAGAGCTGCATTTTACTCCGTACACCAACACCCTTACACATCCACAGACTACACAACAGAAAAACAGACAGGAGTGAAGGGGAAAAAAACAGGAAATTACTTTCGGAGGTATGGATGTTTTCAAAATTGGAGATAGGGATGCAATGAGTGTAAAAGGTATAGGAAGGTATAAGGGGAGAGAAAGGTCAAGGAAAAGAAGGATGGGGTGGGATGAAGGGTGGATGAGCGATAGAAGGAAGAGTGGGAGAGAAATATGCCTACATGGAGAATAGCTAGAGAGATGGATAGATGTGAGGAGAGGTAATGGGTGGAGGGGACAGGAAGGAGGGAATGAAGAGAGAGGGGGATATGTGAAGAAGAGAGGAATGACAGACAGCTGAATAACCATCACCAATATTCAGGGCAGAGGTGAAATCCTCTCTTAGCCCTTTCCGCCGACGTGGTGCCGGTGCCTAATCTAGAACCGGTTCCATGTATTGCCACCTAAAAAAGTTGGCACCGGCACTGCTCCCCGAAATCGCTGGTCCAAAAGTTGGAACCAGTGACATCAGTGGCTATGGGAGGGGCTTCTGCAAGAAATTTGCCACAATTTCGATAAAACATGAGCAGAAAGCAGCAGCGGCGGCAGCGAGAGGCTTCTCGAAAGCGGTGAAATAAAAGTAAACATATAAAATGCGAGTAAAGTGAATGTGTTCTGTCCCCCATGATATTTTTCCCCACGGAAATTACCCCAACTTCCGCTACAAAATGTTTGGTTCTCAAATCTGTTGAAATGTGGGCTGTTTCTAAAAAGGCACCACGGCAGAACTGGCTCCGCACCGGCACCGGCACCGGCCTGGTGGGAAAGAGACGTATGGAAGTGTGTTCTGTGTTTTGGGACTCTCAAGTGGAATTAAGTTCACAGCTTCCTTTAGGACGACACAAACACATCCAGCCAGTTACACATTACTTCTAGTGTGTGTGTGTGTGTGTGTGTGTGTTTGTGTGTTTGTGTGTTTGTGTGTGTGTCTCTGTCTCAGTCTGCCTCCCCATCTACCCGTGTGGCTGGCTGTCTGCTTCTCTGTCACTCATGGTAAAGCCTTCTTGTGTCGCCCCGTCTGCCTGCCTGCCAGTGTATGTTGGCTGTGTTCCTGTTTCAGCGGCTTACCCTCGTTGAACCAGAACACACGTTTCATTTTGCCAGGCCACATTCACCAACACACAACCTGCTCTGCCAAGAAAAACCATCACTTGCCAGGAGAGATTTGTCAGTTTATCTGCCTCATCATCATCTGAAATTGAACTCGTTTTTTTTAACCTTTGTCCACTCACCTTCCTGTAACGCTCAGGTGTGTTTGTTTTCTCTACTTAGTTGTCCCCCTGGCCCTCCACGATGCTTATGGGATATCTCGGGAATCACTTGCTCACACTTTCTAATCGCTGACTTTCCCCAAGCCAGCTAAGCTGAATATTCTGTGAACAAGCTAGCTAAGATGAATATTCTGTGAACAAGCTAGCTAAGTTGAATACTCTGTGAACAAGCTAGCTAAGTTGAATATTCTGTGAACAAGCTAGCTAAGCTGAATACTCTGTGAACAAGCTAGCTAAGTTGAATACTCTGTGAACAAGCTAGCTAAGCTGAATATTCTGTGAACAACCTAGCTAAGTGAATACTCTGTGAACAAGCTAGCTAAGCTGAATATTCTGTGAACAAGCTAGCTAAGTTGAATACTCTGTGAACAAGCTAGCTAAGCTGAATATTCTGTGAACAAGCTAGCTAAGTTGAATACTCTGTGAACAAGCTAGCTAAGCTGAATATTCTGTGAACAAGCTAGCTAAGTTGAATACTCTGTGAACAAGCTAGCTAAGCTGAATATTCTGTGAACAAGCTAGCTAAGTGTAATACTCTGTGAACAAGCTAGCTAAGCTGAATATTCTGTGAACAAGCTAGCTAAGTTGAATACTCTGTGAACACGGCCGCCCACACAGCCTTTCACAGGGTCTTCTGCGTCAGCTCTGCCTGGATGTTGTATTTCATGCATGTTTGTTTGTTTGTGTGTCTAAGGTCCTAGTGCTGGGTGACATGGAAAAGACTATCACCTTAATGTTACAGGATATTAATACACACTTAGTGACCACACAAACAGAAACCCCGGGTTGGTACCAACTTGGACCACCTTTGGCCCCATTCACTGTCATTCATGACCCAAACTGCTGACCCTGCTCTCAGGGTCGCGGGGACACCGGTGGTCCCAGTAACAGCTTAAAAACACATAACAAGGAAGTGAGTAAGAACGGTTCCTGTAGCATGCCAATGTTAAACTTGACCATGCATATATCCATGCTGCAGTTGTTGCAGAGGCAGAGTTTCTATGTTTCTGATCACTCACTGTACATCACAATATCTGCTTCCATACGCACAACAGCCATACGAACAACAGCCATATGCAAAACAGCCATATGCAAAACTAACTGATGTTAATCACAATGAACTGCTTGTTAGTGTAAAATATTATACCAAGAATAGTTTTCAAATAACATTCCCTTCAAATATTTCAGACCTAATTTTTGTAAAGACATTTTAGGTGATAGATTGTTGTTATTAATTTACACGACAAAATTGTGTATCACAGTACAACCATCCATCCATTAACCAAGCTGCTTATCCAGACCGGGGTCGTGGGATGCTGGAGCCTATCCCAGCAGTCGGAGTGGCAGGCAGGGAGACACCCTGGACAGGCCGCCAGGCCATCACATGGCAGACACACACACACACACACACACACACACACACACACACACCTAGGGACAATGTAGTGTGGCCGATTCACCTGACCTACATGTGTTTGGACTGTGGGAGGAAACCGGAGCCCCCGGTGAGGCGACCACGCTAACAAAGGCACCACCGTGCCGCTGTATCACAGCATAACGGTATTTAAATGTCATCCCAATGCATTACAATAAGCAATAATAATGACTTATTGCACAGCCCCCTGGTGGCCACCACTGAGAACTGTGAGTGAGGCTACGGAGGTCCACGGCTGTCCAGCTACAGAATGACATTCACACTACAGCGAGCTCCAAAACTAGAACTGTGGCACATTTGTGAGGTTTCACCTTTGAGCTCTCATCACGTCGCACGTCACGTATCACAGCGAGCGCCCGGTCAGAAGTGCACACAGTACGCCTGCACCTGTGGTACTTTCATCCTTACGGCATTAACAAGAACATAAAACAACGACAGCACCTCTTTCTTTTTGTTGAGTATAGCATCCCAGCATCTTAACCCCACAGCCACAGCATCATGATGCTTCATGAAGCTTCATGACGCTTCATGAAGCTTCATGAAGCAGAGAGAAGAGGGAAAAAAAACAACATTCAAAAAGTCACACGTCTTAAGGGAAAGCACACACACCTGTAATTGTGTTTACAGGACGTTGGTGCAGTTTGAATTTGTTATAAAAGGTGGTCCAATAACAACAGTATATGGGGGGAGGGGTGCACTGCTGGGGGGCAGGTTTTACTGCTGGGGGGGGGGGCAGGTTTTACTGTGAAAATAAGACAGCACAAGTACCAAAGCATCATGTGGCCAGTATATTGCTGCCTGCAATAAAGGCCAGAGACAGAGGGATGGAAGGAAGGAGGGGATGAAAGTGAATGAGATGGGGAACAGGGGTGAGAGAGGACCAGAGAGAGAGGGAGATGACCCAGAGACACAGAGCATGGAAACAAGGAGAGAAAAGAAAACCAATAACAGTACACAGGAAAGCTTCAATCTCAGACTTCATCACAGGTTCTCAGGTTACCTCTGCTGGCAGCACACCAGGGCACACAAGAGACACAATCAAAACACTGGACAATACACACACACACACATATATATATATAAACAAATGAATGAACGAACAAATAAATAAATAAAAATATATAAGACACACAAGGACAGCTGTTCATTTCGGGAAATCTATAAATGTGTTGTGATGTTGCAACACAACTGAGTCGCGTGGGGGCTTAAACTGACATGTAAAGCACTTAAGAGTATTTCAGTGACAACGCATGACATTCAGGTTCTTTAAATGGAAGTCGTGTCTTCTCAGACAGCCTCCCTCATTGAGTAGGGAGTGATGGTTCTTCTGCAGAGCGGGAACAGGCGCCACCACTAAGTGTTTCCTGTGGGATCTATTGTGCTGAGGCACCACTCCTGCTGCTCTTTCCTTTGCATGCCAGTGGGCAAGGCATGGTAGCTACTTGTACGGAGTGCAGTACTGTTTCCAGAAGTCTCTTTTCTGTCAGGTAGTACTGAGTCCGTGTAGAAACCAGTGTTTTCTAGAAGAATGTATGTTTGTGAGTTTAAAATGTGTGCAAACTGAGAGCCCTAAACATGAGCATTCAACCAATAAAATGCCCAACGTGAGATTTGGGGTGGGGGGGTTCAACAAATGTCATCACTTCTGAAATCAGTTAGTGAAGCAAGGTCATAATCTAACGGTCAACCTTTAACTTCCAGGAAAATCTACGCTTAAGAGTAGTCTTCCTCACCCTGACGACAACTCACGTGTCCTTTAGCCAGGCACTGAAAGCTGAACCTGCACTAGTGGAGCCATCCGGGAAAGAAAACACACAACAACCCACCCGCTGAACGTAACTTCTGCATGAGGCTCTTTTGGAAGTAGGCTTAACAAGTCTCACTGCTCCTGAGTTGCTAAATATGAGCGTTACATATTCATGCATTGTAAAACATATTCAAATGAACTATTCCTCCATCGCTGCCTGACGTCATTCATTTCTGCCCAAAATTAGTCTCAGAAGAAAGCAACAAAACTTGTACAATCCCAGTCAAGGCTAAGAGGGAGATTTTCAAAGATGAAGAAATCTCATACAATTTTACACTTAAGCGCCTTTGGCACAGATGTGTGAGACAGAAACCTCTCATAGATCAGAAACGTCTCACAGATGGGTGAGACAGAAACCTTTCAGGTATGAATAGATTAAGCAAAGCACAACCAGATACTGAATGAAGAAAAGCAATAGAAAAGGATATGAAACCTTTTTTGAAAACTTCAGGGACTCCTCTTTAACGAAAAGGTATGAAACCTAATGGGTACCATTGGGTACAGTGCCATTGAGCATACATACTTAAGCAGCGTGAGCGGTTTTGTGACTATATAGAGACACATCAGTCACTACAAAAACATCTTCATCTCCCAACACCTGGCTAACTCATCATGGTGTGGACATGTGTTCTCGCGATGGGTAAGGGCATCTTCATCTCCCAACACCTGGCTAACTCATCATGGTGTGGACATGTGTTCTCGTGATGGGTAAGGGCATCTTTATCTCCCAACACCTGGCTAACTCATCATGGTGTGGACATGTGTTCTTATGATGGGTAAGGGCATCTTCATCTCCCAACACCTGGCTAACTCATCATGGTGTGGACATGTGTTCTTATGATGGGTAAGGTCATCTTTATCTCCCGACACCTGGCTAACTCATCATGGTGTGGACATGTGTTCTCGTGATGGGTAAGGGCATCTTTATCTCCCGACACCTGGCTAACTCATCATGGTGTGGACATGTGTTCTCGTGATGGGTAAGGGCATCTTTATCTCCCAACACCTGGCTAACTCATCATGGTGTGGACATGTGTTCTTATGATGGGTAAAGGCATCTTCATCTCCCAACACCTGGCTAACTCATCATGGTGTGGACATGTGTTCTCGTGATGGGTAAGGGCATCTTCATCTCCCAACACCTGGCTAACTCATCATGGTGTGGACATGTGTTCTTATGATGGGTAAGGTCATCTTTATCTCCCAACACCTGGCTAACTCATCATGGTGTGAACATGTGTTCTCGTGATGGGTAAGGGCATCTTCATCTCCCAACACCTGGCTAACTCATCATGGTGTGGACATGTGTTCTCGTGATGGGTAAGGGCATCTTCATCTCCCAACACCTGGCTAACTCATCATGGTGTGGACATGTGTTCTTATGATGGGTAAGGGCGTCTTTATCTCCCGACACCTGGCTAACTCATCATGGTGTGGAAATGTATTCTTATGATGGGTAAGTTCATCTTTATCTCCCGACACCTGGCTAACTCATCATGGTGTGGACATGCGTTCTTGTGATGGGTAAGGGCATCTTTATCTCCCAACACCTGGCTAACTCATCATGGTGTGGACATGTGTTCTCGTGATGGGTAAGGGCATCTTTATCTCCCGACACCTGGCTAACTCATCATGAACGGGTAAGGGCGTCTTCATCTCCCAACACCTGGCTAACTCATCATGGTGTGGACATGTGTTCTCGGGATGGGTAAGGGCGTCTTTATCTCCCAACACCTGGCTAACTCATCATGGTGTGAACATGTGTTCTCGTGATGGGTAAGGGCATCTTCATCTCCCAACACCTGGCTAACTCATCATGGTGTGGACATGTGTTCTCGTGATGGGTAAGGGCATCTTCATCTCCCAACACCTGGCTAACTCATCATGGTGTGGACATGTGTTCTTATGATGGGTAAGGGCGTCTTTATCTCCCGACACCTGGCTAACTCATCATGGTGTGGACATGTGTTCTTATGATGGGTAAGGGCGTCTTTATCTCCCGACACCTGGCTAACTCATCATGGTGTGGACATGTGTTCTCGTGATGGGTAAGGGCATCTTCATCTCCCAACACCTGGCTAACTCATCATGGTGTGGACATGTGTTCTCGTGATGGGTAAGGGCATCTTTATCTCCCGACACCTGGCTAACTCATCATGGTGTGGACATGTGTTCTCGTGATGGGTAAGGGCATCTTTATCTCCCAACACCTGGCTAACTCATCATGGTGTGGACATGTGTTCTTATGATGGGTAAAGGCATCTTCATCTCCCAACACCTGGCTAACTCATCATGGTGTGGACATGTGTTCTCGTGATGGGTAAGGGCATCTTCATCTCCCAACACCTGGCTAACTCATCATGGTGTGGACATGTGTTCTTATGATGGGTAAGGTCATCTTTATCTCCCAATACCTGGCTAACTCATCATGGTGTGAACATGTGTTCTCGTGATGGGTAAGGGCATCTTCATCTCCCAACACCTGGCTAACTCATCATGGTGTGGACATGTGTTCTCGTGATGGGTAAGGGCATCTTCATCTCCCAACACCTGGCTAACTCATCATGGTGTGGACATGTGTTCTTATGATGGGTAAGGGCGTCTTTATCTCCTGACACCTGGCTAACTCATCATGGTGTGGAAATGTATTCTTATGATGGGTAAGTTCATCTTTATCTCCCGACACCTGGCTAACTCATCATGGTGTGGACATGCGTTCTTGTGATGGGTAAGGGCATCTTTATCTCCCAACACCTGGCTAACTCATCATGGTGTGGACATGTGTTCTCGTGATGGGTAAGGGCATCTTTATCTCCCGACACCTGGCTAACTCATCATGAACGGGTAAGGGCGTCTTCATCTCCCAACACCTGGCTAACTCATCATGGTGTGGACATGTGTTCTCGGGATGGGTAAGGGCGTCTTTATCTCCCAACACCTGGCTAACTCATCATTGTGTGAACATGTGTTCTCGTGATGGGTAAGGGCATCTTCATCTCCCAACACCTGGCTAACTCATCATGGTGTGGACATGTGTTCTCGTGATGGGTAAGGGCATCTTCATCTCCCAACACCTGGCTAACTCATCATGGTGTGGACATGTGTTCTTATGATGGGTAAGGGCGTCTTTATCTCCCGACACCTGGCTAACTCATCATGGTGTGGAAATGTATTCTTATGATGGGTAAGTTCATCTTTATCTCCCGACACCTGGCTAACTCATCATGGTGTGGACATGCGTTCTTGTGATGGGTAAGGGCATCTTTATCTCCCAACACCTGGCTAACTCATCATGGTGTGGACATGTGTTCTCGGGATGGGTAAGGTCATCTTTATCTCCCAACACCTGGCTAACTCATCATGGTGTGGACATGTGTTCTCGTGATGGGTAAGGGCATCTTTATCTCCCGACACCTGGCTAACTCATCATGAACGGGTAAGGGCGTCTTCATCTCCCAACACCTGGCTAACTCATCATGGTGTGGACATGTGTTCTCGGGATGGGTAAGGTCATCTTTATCTCCCAACACCTGGCTAACTCATCATGGTGTGGACATGTGTTCTCGGGATGGGTAAGGTCATCTTTATCTCCCAACACCTGGCTAACTCATCATGGTGTGGACATGTGTTCTCGGGATGGGTAAGGGCATCGTCATCTCCAAACACCTGGCTAACTCATCATGGTGTGGACATGTGTTCTCGGGATGGGTAAGGGCATCGTCATCTCCAAACACCTGGCTAACTCATCATGCTGTGGACATGTGTTTTCGTGATGGGTAAGGGCATAGTCATCTCCAAACACCTGGCTAACTCATCATGCTGTGGACATGTGTTCTCGGCAGGTTTTTCAGAGCCTTATCACTTCTTCTTCAGTTCCTACTCTTGTTCACACACTCTCTCTCCTTCACTTCACAGTAGGACACAGTAAAATACATCACCTGGCTGCCACAAGCAGTGTCTGTATATCCACCGCAGAGTTCAGATCAACTGACCCTATCTGCAAACTATGTGTATGTCTGTCTCGGTTTGTGTGGGTTCGTCCATGTTGTGTGACTGTATGATTTAAAAGGTATTAAAAGCCTAAATATGTTTTCTTCTAGCAGCAGTCCAAGAGTGCGCGACCATGAGTTAAGCGTGACCATGAAAAAAGCAAGGTCAATATTCAGTCATACTGCTTTCACAACCTTCTCTCATCAAATTAAATGGGGGAAACAAGTGAAATAAACTTTAATGTTATTACCCAACCTAAAGCTGAACTCTCTCGCTCACAAAACCTCACTAGAGTTCTCTGTGTGAGGGAGAGATTTTGTGTATATGCCTAAAAGGTTTCGCTTTAGCTGATTAAAAGCTATCATTAGCATATGACCCCCCAAAAGCACCCAACGAAGACGAGATAGTGGAACGAGAGGATAGAGACAGACTGGAAGACTAATATGGAGTCCCTGGTAAAAGTGCAAAACATTGTTAAATTATTCACTAACTTTATGCAAACTTAAACAGGGTGGGCGTCCGGGTGGCGTGGCGGTCTATTCTGTTGCCTACCAATGCAGGCATTGCCAGTTCAAATCCCCGTGTTACCTCCGGCTTAGTCGGGCGTCCCTACAGACACAATTGGCCGTGTCTGCGGGTGGGAAGCCGGATGTGGGTATGTGTCCTGGTCGCTGCACTAGCGCCTTCTCTGGTCGGTTGGGGTGCTTGTTTGGAGGGGGGAGGGGGACTGGGGGGAATAGTGTGATCCTCCCACGTGCTATGTCCACCTGGTGAAACTCCTCACTGTCAGGTGAAAAGAAGCAGCTGGTGACTCCACATGTATGGGAGGAGGCATGTGGTAGTCTGCAGCCCTCCCCGGATCAGCAGAGGGAGTGCAGCAGAGACCGGGACGGCTCGGAAGACTGGGGTGATTGGCCAGATACAATTGGGGAGAGAAGGGGGGGTAAAAAAAAAACCAGCACCTGGGACCGGTGGCCAGTCCCAAGCCCTGAAACGCCTCAATCAGTGAGAACTGAGTAACACACTTTGAAAGGCAACACTGCCACTTTACGTAGAAGACACAAACATATGTACACGCACTTAGAAATCACATGTCCTACAAAATGCATTGGTGGGACACAAGACATGTCTCACTTCTGTGTCAAACGATAAATGATGTGTCTGTGCCACCACCAAACACTTTAATGACAAAGATAACAATAATAATACATTCTATTTGTGGGCGCCTTTCAGAGCACCCAAGGACACCTTACAGAAGACAGTAAAAACCAGCAGCACTGTATCAGGCAGCATAAAGTCAAAACACAGCAGGGTAGACAATAAAAAGTTAACACAACAGAGAAGTATAAAATCATCATCTGCACAAAACTCAGTGAAGCGTGGATCAGACTGAATATGCCGGTTTGAAAAGGGATGTGAAGGTTAAAAGAGAGTCAATGTTGTGAAAGTCTTGTGGGAGAGAGTTCCATAGGCGGGGGGCAGAACAACTGAAGGCTCTGGACCCCATGGTAGTCAAGGTGGGGGGCACAACGACTGAAGGCTCTGGACCCCATGGTAGTCAAGGTGGGGGGCACAACGACTGAAGGCCCCCGACCCCATGGTAGTCAAGGTGGGGGGCACAACGACTGAAGGCTCTGGACCCCATGGTAGTCAAGGTGGGGGGCAGAACAACTGAAGGCTCTGGACCCCATGGTAGTCAAGGTGGGGTGCAGAATGACTGAAGGCTCTAGACCCCATGGTAGTCAAGGTGGGGGGCAGAACAACTGAAGGCTCTAGACCCCATGGTAGTCAAGGTGGGGGGCAGAACAACTGAAGGCTCTGGACCCCATGGTAGTCAAGGTGGGGGGCACAACGACTGAAGGCTCTGGACCCCATGGTAGTCAAGGTGGGGGGCAGAACAACTGAAGGCTCTGGACCCCATGGTAGTCAAGGTGGGGGGCACAACGACTGAAGGCTCTGGACCCCATGGTAGTCAAGGTGGGGGGCAGAACAACTGAAGGCTCTGGACCCCATGGTAGTCAAGGTGGGGGGAACAACGACTGAAGGCTCTGGACCTCTTGGTAGTCAAGGTGGGGGGCACAACGACTGAAGGCCCCCGACCCCATGGTAGTCAAGGTGGGGTGCAGAATGACTGAAGGCTCTAGACCCCATGGTAGACAAGGTGGGGGGCAGAACGACTGAAGGCTCTAGACCCCATGGTAGTCAAGGTGGGGGGCAGAACGACTGAAGGCTCTAGACCCCATGGTAGTCAAGGTGGGGTGCAGAATGACTGAAGGCTCTAGACCCCATGGTAGTCAAGGTGGGGGGCAGAACGACTGAAGGCTCTAGACCCCATGGTAGACAAGCGGGCCAATGGTGTAGTGAGTTGGAGAGCAGAAGAGGATGTGAGAGTGTGGGAGGGTGTGTGGATATGAAGGAGTTCAGAAAGATATGAAGGAGCAAGGTTATTAAGGCCTTAAAGGTGAGGAGCAGGATCTTGAAGTCAATACGGTATTCAACAGGGAGCCAGTGGAGCTGCTGAAGAACAGGAGTGATGTGATCCATGGAAGGAGTTCTGCTAATGATACGGGCAGTTTAGAGCTACAGGATCATGGTTTAGATATTGGCTTCCACAGTAAACTGATCGTTGCTGGGGTGATTTTAACCCTGGACTTAGCTCAGCTGTGAAGAAAGTATTGTTTTGATTTGAATATTTGAACATAATTTGCAAAATGGTAAATGGGCTGAATTTTATATTGTACTTTTTTAGCTACAACAGCCACTGAAACTGATTTACAATTAATTAATTCACTCACTCACTCACACACACACACACCGATGGCGGTGTCAACCATGCAAAACAACAACCAGCTCATCAGGAGCAGTTAGGGGTTCGGTGTCTTGCTCGGGGACACCTTGACATTTTTGCAAAGAGGAGCCAAAGCTCAAACAGGCAACCCTCCAGTTACAGGACGACCTGCTGTACCTACTGAGCCACTGCTGATTAATTCATTATGAATGTGAAGGAAGTTTTCTGTGGCTTCAAAATGCTCGGTGAAGCAACTCTTCTCCTCAAAACAGATGAATAATCCTCATCAATAATCGCGACTGCAATATGAAACTAAACAATTGTGATCATCATTTAATCCATAACTGTGCACCCCTGCTTGAACCGTGGACGTTCTCTCAGAAACCCCGCGGTTAGAGGAAGTGAAGAGAACAGTTGTAGCCTCACTACGTAACCTGAACCCGGAAAGGAAGTACACTTCAACCGCAGATATTCTCTGGAAACCACGGTGTTACGCCAAGACAGCCAAACCCAACCGCGGCCTAACTTAACCCCGCCCACCTAACGCTACCCAACCTTACCTGCAAAGCATAACCACTGCCCAAAATTATCCCTTAACTTAACCACTGCCTAACGCTACCCAACCTTACCTGCAAAGCATAACCACTGCCCAAAATTATCCCTTAACTTAACCACTGCCTAACGCTACCCAACCTTACCTGCAAAGCATAACCACTGCCCAAAATTATCCCTTAACTTAACCACGGCCTAACTTAACCCCCCACCTAACGCTACCCAACCTTACCTGCAAAACATAACCACTGCCCAAAATTATCCCTTAACTTAACCACTGCCTAACGCTACCCAACCTTACCTGCAAAGCATAACCACTGCCCAAAATTATCCCTTAACTTAACCACGGCCTAACTTAACCCCCCACCTAACGCTACCCAACCTTACCTGCAAAACATAACCACTGCCCAAAATTATCCCTTAACTTAACCACGGCCTAACTTAACCCCTCACCTAACGCTACCCAACCTTACCTGCAAAACATAACCACTACCCAAAATTATCCCTTAACTTAACCACGGCCTAACTTAACCCCCCACCTAACGCTACCCAACCTTACCTGCAAAACATAACCACTACCCAAAATTATCCCTTAACTTAACCACTGCCTAACTTAACCCCCCACCTAACGCTACCCAACCTTACCTGCAAAACATAACCACTACCCAAAATTATCCCTTAACTTAACCACGGCCTAACTTAACCACCCACCTAACGCTACCCAACCTTACCTGCAAAACATAACCACTGCCCAAAATGATCCCTTAACTTAACCACTGCCTAACTTAACCCCCCACCTAACGCTACCCAACCTTACCTGCAAAACATAACCGCTACCCAAAATTATCCCTTAACTTAACCACTGCCCAACGCTACCCAACCTTACCTGCAAAATGTAACCACTACCCAAAATTATCCCTTAACTTAACCACTGCCTAACTTAACCCCCCACCTAACGCTACCCAACCTTAACTGCAAAACGTAACCACTGCCCAAAATTATCCCTTAACTTAACCACTGCCTAACTTAACCCCCCCACCTAACGCTACCCAACCTTAACTACAAAACATAACCACTACCCAAAATTATCCCTTAACTAAACTGCGGCCTAACTTAACCCCCCACCTAACGCTACCCAACCTTACCTGCAAAACGTAACCACTGCCCAAAATTATCCCTTAACTTAACCACTGCCTAACTTAACACCCCATCTAACGCTACCCAACCTTACCTGCAAAACGTAACCACTGCCCAAAATTATCCCTTAACTTAACCACTGCCTAACTTAACACCCCATCTAACGCTACCCAACTTTAACTGCAAAACTTAACCACTGCCCAAAATTACCTCTTCACTTAACCACTATTAAAATTAACCCTTAACTTAACCACTACCTAAAATTAACCCTTATCTTAATCACTGCCTAAAGAGGCTGGAGAGATCGAATGACAAAACCCATTACCTTGCTCACCAGCTAGGTGGTTTGGAGAAGGGGATCTGACTTCCTACTGCTGGGTGTGAAATCATGGAAATTAAATAATTTGGAGCACCATCTGGCTGAAAGAATGTAAACATGAGCACCTTTCCAAACGTTCAATATAGAAAAGAAGGGATGAAGCCACAAGGATATCCTTTTTCTGCTTTGAGGCAGCCACAGCACGAGCTGACTGGTTACACGTCACAAGTAGCAGCCTATCACCACGCAGCCTATCACCACGCAGCCTATCACCACGCAGCCAATCACCACGCAGCCTATCACCACGCAGCCTATCACCACGCAGCCTATCACCATGCAGCCTATCACCACGCAGCCTATCACCATGCAGCCTATCACCACGCAGCCTATCACCATGCAGCCTATCACCACGCAGCCAATCACCACGCAGCCTATCACCACGCAGCCTATCACCACGCAGCCTATCACCACGCAGCCTATCACCACGCAGCCAATCACCACGCAGCCTATCACCACGCAGCCTATCACCACGCAGCCTATCACCATGCAGCCTATCACCATGCAGCCTATCACCATGCATTTGCAGACTGACGCAGGTCTAGTGAGCGAGCGAAGCTGTTTCGAATGCAAGGCAGCAGATAGAGCCGAAGTTCTAATCAACTTCATAATCATCTACACTGAAGGTGCAAAAACGCCAAAATCCATCTCTATGCTGAGCAGCGTGCCAGTTTCGCTGTTACACCAGCGACTATCCCAGAATAACGCATGTTGTTGCAGTGATATGGGCGAGTCTTCCATTAAGGGAGTTTTTCTGTCCCCAGGGTATATTATCAAGAATTCTTCTTTTTAAACGACTACTGTACTTGCTAGCGTTAGGTTATGTTAGCTTTGAAAAAAAGATTGTGTCTCCATGACGACATTTTAATATATTTTCAGTATGCTGATTCAGATGTGCCAGAATTTCACCGTTTTGGGCTTGTCCCCGACCCAGACGTTTTGGGTCGGGGAAAAGCCCTCTACAATAAAGTAATACAATGGTTAAATTCATTAAAGCTTTACTTTGCATTTTCTCATAATAATTTAAAAAGGCATATTTCCCACTCATATGCTTTATATGGGCAGTTTGCACATGTTGATAGTGAAATATGGCTGTCACTCCCTCATACTTCTGTCATCACCATCACACCCAACATTTTAGAGCAACCACCTTTTTTCAAGCGACAACAACGTGGTTGCCATGGAACCGAGAAGTGCCAGAGGCGCGTGAGCAGTCGTGGCAGAAGCGGGACTTTTTCACGTCCACAGATGTAAGTAAGTAACGTGGAGATTTAGATGTCCTGATCTGACAGTATGTTAATTAGGTGTCATTACCGAACAAGTTACTAATTGAGTATTTCACTTCAGAAATAAGAAATGTATCTTTATTCACGTACATTCATTGTACATGGTATGCTAGCTAACAAGTTAGCTTAGCAAGTCGAAGACAGCCAACTTTTTCTCTAAAAAGTGAAAATTGTCATTACAATCATGTCATTACATCACATTTTGCTGTTACAAC
>NC_079215.1:896503-924003 GCF_029633865.1 Lampris incognitus | reverse complement strand
CTGAGGAGCTCGCGCTCAGCTGAGCTGAGGAGCTCGCACTTAGATGAGCTGAGGAGCTCGCGCTCAGCTGAGCTGAGGAGCTCGCGCTTAGATGAGCTGAGGAGCTCGCGCTCAGCTGAGCTGAGGAGCTCGCACTTAGATGAGCTGAGGAGCTCGCACTTAGATGAGCTGAGGAGCTCGCGCTTAGATGAGCTGAGGAGCTCGCGCTCAGCTGAGCTGAGGGGCTCGCACTTAGATGAGCTGAGGAGCTCGCACTTAGAAGAGCTGAGGAGCTCGCAGTCAGCTGAGCTGAGGAGCTCGCACTTAGATGAGCTGAGGAGCTCGCGCTCAGCTGAGCTGAGGAGCTCGCGCTTAGATGAGCTGAGGAGCTCGCGCTCAGCTGAGCTGAGGAACTCGCACTTAGATGAGCTGAGGAGCTCGCACTTAGATGAGCTGAGGAGCTCGCACTTAGATGAGCTGAGGAGCTCGCAGTCAGCTGAGCTGAGGAGCTCGCACTTAGATGAGCTGAGGAGCTCGCACTTAGATGAGCTGAGGAGCTCGCAGTCAGCTGAGTATAAAACCGATTATTTATAACCATGAGAGGTCCTTGACCCTACAGTCATAATTGTGCACACAAATTAATTATGAGCCTGACAGGCCCAGTAGTATGTGAGACTGGCAGTGGAAAGACAGACAGACAGACAGACAGACAGACAGACAGACAGACAGACAGACAGACAGACAGACACACACACACACACACACACACACACACACGGAGAGAAAAACAAGTTTGTTCATGCCATTATAAGACTTTTGCACAGCACTCAAGTCGATTGAATGAGAAATATGAAAAAAAAATGTTTTAATATGCAGCACTCAAGCTAAACCCATCTACCTCATAAAAACGTTTGGCCCGTCAGTCTGAGGATGTGCAGCCTCCTCGGTGGTTTAATATGCAGCACTCAAGCTAAACCATCTACCTCATAACAACGTTTGGCCTGTCAGTCTGAGGATGTGCAGCCTCCTCGGTGGTTTAATATGCAGCACTCAAGCTAAACCCATCTACCTCATAACAATGTTTGGCCCGTCAGTCTGAGGATGTGCAGCATCCTCGGTGGTTTAATATGCAGCACTCAAGCTAAACCCATCTACCTCATAACAACGTTTGGCCCGTCAGTCTGAGGATGTGCAGCCTCCTTGGTGGTTTAGTATGCAGCACTCAAGCTAAACCATCTACCTCATAACAACGTTTGGCCGGTCAGTCTGAGGATGTGCAGCATCCTCGGTGGTTTAATATGCAGCACTCAAGCTAAACCCATCTACCTCATAACAACGTTTGGCCCTTCAGTCTGAGGATGTGCAGCCTCCTCGGTGGTTTAGTATGCAGCACTCAAGCTAAAACCATCTACCTCATAAAAACGTTTGGCCTGTCAGTCTGAGGATGTGCAGCCTCCTCGGTGGTTTAATATGCAGCACTCAAGCTAAACCCATCTACCTCATAACAACGTTTGGCCCGTCAGTCTGAGGATGTGCAGCATCCTCGGTGGTTTAGTATGCAGCACTCAAGCTAAACCATCTACCTCATAACAACGTTTGGCCCTTCAGTCTGAGGATGTGCAGCCTCCTCGGTGGTTTAGTATGCAGCACTCAAGCTAAACCCATCTACCTCATAACAACGTTTGGCCCGTCAGTCAGAGGATGTGCAGCATCCTCGGTGGTTTAATATGCAGCACTCAAGCTAAACCCATCTACCTCATAACAACGTTTGGCCCGTCAGTCAGAGGATGTGCAGCCTCCTCGGTGGTTTAGTATGCAGCACTCAAGCTAAACCCATCTACCTCATAACAACGTTTGGCCCTTCAGTCTGAGGATGTGCAGCCTCCTCGGTGGTTTAGTATGCAGCACTCAAGCTAAACCCATCTACCTCATAACAACGTTTGGCCCTTCAGTCTGAGGATGTGCAGCATCCTCGGTGGTTTAATATGCAGCACTCAAGCTAAACCATCTACCTCATAACAACGTTTGGCCTGTCAGTCTGAGGATGTGCAGCCTCCTCGGTGGTTTAATATGCAGCACTCAAGCTAAACCCATCTACCTCATAACAATGTTTGGCCCGTCAGTCTGAGGATGTGCAGCATCCTCGGTGGTTTAATATGCAGCACTCAAGCTAAACCCATCTACCTCATAACAACGTTTGGCCCGTCAGTCTGAGGATGTGCAGCATCCTCGGTGGTTTAGTATGCAGCACTCAAGCTAAACCCATCTACCTCATAACAACGTTTGGCCCGTCAGTCAGACGATGTGCAGCCTCCTCGGTGGTTTAGTATGCAGCACTCAAGCTAAACCCATCTACCTCATAACAACGTTTGGCCCTTCAGTCTGAGGATGTGCAGCCTCCTCGGTGGTTTAGTATGCAGCACTCAAGCTAAACCCATCTACCTCATAACAACGTTTGGCCCTTCAGTCTGAGGATGTGCAGCCTCCTCGGTGGTTTAGTATGCAGCACTCAAGCTAAAACCATCTACCTCATAAAAACGTTTTGCCCGTCAGTCTGAGGATGTGCAGCATCCTCGGTGGTTTAATATGCAGCACTCAAGCTAAACCATCTACCTCATAACAACGTTTGGCCTGTCAGTCTGAGGATGTGCAGCCTCCTTGGTGGTTTAGTATGCAGCACTCAAGCTAAACCCATCTACCTCATAACAACGTTTGGCCCGTCAGTCTGAGGATGTGCAGCCTCCTCGGTGGTTTAGTATGCAGCACTCAAGCTAAACCCATCTACCTCATAACAACGTTTGGCCCGTCAGTCTGAGGATGTGCAGCCTCCTCGGTGGTTTAGTATGCAGCACTCAAGCTAAACCATCTACCTCATAACAACGTTTGGCCCGTCAGTCTGAGGATGTGCAGCCTCCTTGGTGGTTTAGTATGCAGCACTCAAGCTAAAACCATCTACCTCATAACAATGTTTGGCCCGTCAGTCTGAGGATGTGCAGCATCCTCGGTGGTTTAGTATGCAGCACTCAAGCTAAACCCATCTACCTCATAACAACGTTTGGCCCGTCAGTCTGAGGATGTGCAGCATCCTCGGTGGTTTAGTATGCAGCACTCAAGCTAAACCATCTACCTCATAACAACGTTTGGCCCGTCAGTCTGAGGATGTGCAGCCTCCTCGGTGGTTTAGTATGCAGCACTCAAGCTAAACCCATCTACCTCATAACAACGTTTGGCCCGTCGGTCTGAGGATGTGCAGCCTCCTCGGTGGTTTAGTATGCAGCACTCAAGCTAAACCATCTACCTCATAACAACGTTTGGCCCGTCAGTCTGAGGATGTGCAGCCTCCTCGGTGGTTTAGTATGCAGCACTCAAGCTAAAACCATCTACCTCATAACAACGTTTGGCCCGTCAGTCTGAGGATGTGCAGCCTCCTCGGTGGTTTAGTATGCAGCACTCAAGCTAAACCCATCTACCTCATAACAACGTTTGGCCCGTCAGTCTGAGGATGTGCAGCCTCCTTGGTGGTTTAGTATGCAGCACTCAAGCTAAAACCATCTACCTCATAACAAAGTTTGGCCTGTCAGTCTGAGGATGTGCAGCCTCCTCGGTGTTTTAGTATGCAGCACTCAAGCTAAACCCATCTACCTCATAACAACGTTTGGCCCGTCAGTCTGAGGATGTGCAGCCTCCTCGGTGGTTTAGTATGCAGCACTCAAGCTAAAACCATCTACCTCATAACAACGTTTGGTCCGTCAGTCTGAGGATGTGCAGCCTCCTCGGTGGTTTAGTATGCAGCACTCAAGCTAAACCCATCTACCTCATAACAACGTTTGGCCCGTCAGTCTGAGGATGTGCAGCCACCACGGTGGTTTAGTATGCAGCACTCAAGCTAAACCCATCTACCTCATAACAACGTTTGGCCCGTCAGTCTGAGGATGTGCAGCCTCCTCGGTGGTTTAGTATGCAGCACTCAAGCTAAACCCATCTACCTCATAACAACGTTTGGCCCGTCAGTCTGAGGATGTGCAGCCTCCTCGGTGGTTTAGTATGCAGCACTCAAGCTAAACCCATCTACCTCATAACAACGTTTGGCCCGTCAGTCTGAGGATGTGCAGCATCCTCGGTGGTTTAATATGCAGCACTCAAGCTAAACCCATCTACCTCATAAGAACGTTTGGCCCGTCAGTCTGAGGATGTGCAGCATCCTCGGTGGTTTAGTATGCAGCACTCAAGCTAAACCCATCTACCTCATAACAACGTTTGGCCCGTCAGTCTGAGGATGTGCAGCCTCCTCGGTGGTTTAGTATGCAGCACTCAAGCTAAAACCATCTACCTCATAACAACGTTTGGCCCGTCAGTCTGAGGATGTGCAGCCTCCTCGGTGGTTTAATATGCAGCACTCAAGCTAAAACCATCTACCTCATAACAACGTTTGGCCCGTCAGTCTGAGGATGTGCAGCCTCCTCGGTGGTTTAGTATGCAGCACTCAAGCTAAAACCATCTACCTCATAACAACGTTTGGCCCGTCAGTCTGAGGATGTGCAGCCTCCTCGGTGGTTTAATATGCAGCACTCAAGCTAAAACCATCTACCTCATAACAACGTTTGGCCCGTCAGTCTGAGGATGTGCAGCATCCTCGGTGGTTTAATATGCAGCACTCAAGCTAAACCCATCTACCTCATAACAACGTTTGGCCCGTCAGTCTGAGGATGTGCAGCCTCCTCGGTGGTTTAGTATGCAGCACTCAAGCTAAACCCATCTACCTCATAACAACGTTTGGCCCGTCAGTCTGAGGATGTGCAGCCTCCTTGGTGGTTTAGTATGCAGCACTCAAGCTAAACCCATCTACCTCATAACAACGTTTGGCCCGTCAGTCTGAGGATGTGCAGCCTCCTTGGTGGTTTAGTATGCAGCACTCAAGCTAAACCCATCTACCTCATAACAACGTTTGGCCCGTCAGTCTGAGGATGTGCAGCATCCTCGGTGGTTTAATATGCAGCACTCAAGCTAAACCCATCTACCTCATAAGAACGTTTGGCCCGTCAGTCTGAGGATGTGCAGCATCCTCGGTGGTTTAGTATGCAGCACTCAAGCTAAACCCATCTACCTCATAACAACGTTTGGCCCTTCAGTCTGAGGATGTGCAGCCTCCTCGGTGGTTTAGTATGCAGCACTCAAGCTAAACCATCTACCTCATAACAACGTTTGGCCTGTCAGTCTGAGGATGTGCAGCCTCCTCGGTGGTTTAGTATGCAGCACTCAAGCTAAAACCATCTACCTCATAACAACGTTTGGCCCGTCAGTCTGAGGATGTGCAGCCTCCTTGGTGGTTTAGTATGCAGCACTCAAGCTAAACCCATCTACCTCATAACAACGTTTGGCCCGTCAGTCTGAGGATGTGCAGCATCCTCGGTGGTTTAATATGCAGCACTCAAGCTAAACCCATCTACCTCATAAGAACGTTTGGCCCGTCAGTCTGAGGATGTGCAGCATCCTCGGTGGTTTAGTATGCAGCACTCAAGCTAAACCCATCTACCTCATAACAACGTTTGGCCTGTCAGTCTGAGGATGTGCAGCCTCCTCGGTGGTTTAGTATGCAGCACTCAAGCTAAAACCATCTACCTCATAACAACGTTTGGCCCGTCAGTCTGAGGATGTGCAGCCTCCTCGGTGGTTTAGTATGCAGCACTCAAGCTAAACCCATCTACCTCATAACAACGTTTGGCCCGTCAGTCTGAGGATGTGCAGCCTCCTCGGTGGTTTAGTATGCAGCACTCAAGCTAAACCCATCTACCTCATAACAACGTTTGGCCCGTCAGTCTGAGGATGTGCAGCATCCTCGGTGGTTTAATATGCAGCACTCAAGCTAAACCCATCTACCTCATAAGAACGTTTGGCCCGTCAGTCTGAGGATGTGCAGCATCCTCGGTGGTTTAGTATGCAGCACTCAAGCTAAACCCATCTACCTCATAACAACGTTTGGCCCGTCAGTCTGAGGATGTGCAGCCTCCTCGGTGGTTTAGTATGCAGCACTCAAGCTAAACCCATCTACCTCATAAGAACGTTTGGCCCGTCAGTCTGAGGATGTGCAGCCTCCTTGGTGGTTTAGTATGCAGCACTCAAGCTAAACCCATCTACCTCATAACAACGTTTGGCCCGTCAGTCTGAGGATGTGCAGCCTCCTTGGTGGTTTAGTATGCAGCACTCAAGCTAAAAGCATCTACCTCATAACAACGTTTGGCCCATCAGTCTGAGGATGTGCAGCATCCTCGGTGGTTTAATATGCAGCACTCAAGCTAAACCCATCTACCTCATAACAACGTTTGGCCCGTCAGTCTGAGGATGTGCAGCCTCCTCGGTGGTTTAGTATGCAGCACTCAAGCTAAAACCATCTACCTCATAACAACGTTTGGCCCGTCAGTCTGAGGATGTGCAGCCTCCTCGGTGGACCCTCGCACGAATGCGACCAAGTGTAATATGAACTTGCACTTTCCAAAAAGAAAAGGTTTGCTAGGGGACCATTTTGGTCTGAGCCTAACCCTGTCTTTTTTTTCATAATATAATAAAGCTGAGTGAACCGTTTATGCTAACAGATACACGGCTCACATTTACGGTTGACTCAAATCAGGCAGCGACACGAATGTGCAACACTTCCCGTTTTGACTGCAACCTAGAGGAAGTTCTTCATTTTATAACTCACATTTTTTTGGATTATCAAAATTGTTTAATAACTTTTGACCATGTCACTGCCCGATCTGAGTCAAGTGTAGATGTGAGTCACACATGCGCACAGCTGCGTTAGAGTGGGCAGCGACGGAGCGTGGCGACGGAGCGTGGCGACGGAGCGCGGCGACGGAGCGCGGCGACGGAGAGCGGCGCTGGTCGAGCGAGCTGGAGTGAGTGACAACAGGAAGCAGCAGCAGCGAGAACGAGCCTTTTTCAAAGGTTGTGAATCGTCGTAACCACGAGACGCTCTCGATCACACAGTCAGAACTGCACAACAGATTTGAGGCTGATAGGCCCAGTAGTACAGGACGTTACAGTTACACACATAAACACACACACACAGGGACACACACAGCCCAACACACAATCCCCTCCACGCTATCCGCCTGGTGGAGAGAATAATGAGGAGGAGAAAGAAGAAGAAGGAAAAAAACTCCCTATACTCCCCTCAAAATCAACAACCCTCTTCCGGAAATCCCTCCAAGAACTTTTAGGAAAAGGACAAAAGAGGGGTGGGGGTGAGCGGGGGCACTGGGGCTGAAAGCGGAGAGGAGTGAGGAGGCGAGAAAAAGAGACATCATTTCGCCACGCTCAAAAATTAATAAGAGAAATGTCAGAGGTGTGACTGGAGAGGCCGGGACAGGTCGGCGTTTAAGAGAGGGGACTGGGAAGAGGAGGGTGACGGCCGGGGCTGCCGTTATCCCTCCATGAAATTAGTTATATTAATGTTGGAAAGGGCAGAAAAAAGGACAGCAGCAGGAGCAGCAGCAGCAGCAGGATGAGGAGGAGGAGGAGGAGGAGGAGCATATACTATATGAGAGCTGGAAAATGACTTGGGAAGCTGGGCCATCACTCGTTGGGGAAAGCAGGCTTGACACCGGCGCATCAATAATTCACAGGACTGCAGCTAATGAGAGAGATCTAAACAAATCACCCCTAAATTCACTGGCAGAACATGGAAAACACTTCACTGGGCAAATTCTGCCACCATTATGGCTACCACTTAGCCGCAGCCTCCTCTCCGCTGGCAACCCTGCCGGGGGGGAGTGGCTGGAGGCTGGAGGCTGGAGGGTGGAGGCTGGAGGGTGGAGGAGGGTCTCCATGCAATATTCATCTCTCTTGAACCCTCACAGCGTTGAACATCCATGCACATTTATTTATTTTCAGAAGGAACAAAAGGGAGGAGAGGACACACACCAAGCACAGCCAGGGCCCCCCGACAACACACATGACAACACACACGACAACACACACGACAATACACATGACAACACACACAACACGCAACAACATACACGAAAACACACACAACAACACACGACAATACACATGACAACACACACGAAAACACACACGACAATACACATGACAACACACATGACAACACACACGACGAAACACATGACAACACATAACAACATACACAACACACATGACAACACACACAACACACAACAACATACACGAAAACCCACACAACAACACACGACAACACACATGACAACACACAACAACACACGACAATAAACGACAACACACACGAAAACACACACGACAATACACATGACAACACACACAACACACATGACAACACACACGACGAAACACATGACAACACACAACAACATACACAACACACATGACAACACACACGACAACACACATGACAATACACAACCACCCACATGACAACGCACACGACAACACACAACACACACAACACACACGACAACACACATGACAACACACACAACACACGACAATACACATGACAACACACAACAACACAAATGACAACACATGACAACACACATGAAAGACACACACGAAAACACACACAACAACACACATGACAACACTGCGGCAGCCAGCTGGCTCTGCTAAGCCTCTTCCAGACACATCGAGGGACCTGGCACCCCAAGCACAATGGTGACCAATAAACATGTACTTTGTGTACACACACACACACGCACGCACACACACACACACACACACACACACAAAACTATTGAGTATGCATAATTATAAACACACGCAGCAGGAAACCATCTACAAACCAGAAATCTTGTTTATCTCTCTCTCACGAGCATGCTCACAGACACACACACACACACACACACACACACACACACACACACACACACACACACATACACACAGGTGATTGATACCCTGCAGTTCGTGTTTTTAATATTAACACAGCTTCCTTTCTCACCAACATCACAACAACAAACATACACACTCACAGACAGCACAGCAAACGAGATACCATGCTACACATTCAACACAACGAGACACCGTGCTACACATTCAACACAACGAGACACCGTGCTACAGGTTCAACACAACGAGACACCGTGCTACAGGTTCAACACAACGAGACACCGTGCTACAGGTTCAACACAATGAGACACCTTGCTACAGGTTCAACACAACGAGACACCGTGCTACAGGTTCAACACAACGAGACACCGTGCTACAGGTTCAACACAACGAGACACCGTGCTACAGGTTCAACACAACGAGACATCGTGCTACACATTCAACACAACGAGACACCGTGCTACACATTCAACACAACGAGACACCGTGCTACAGGTTCAACACAACGAGACACCGTGCTACAGGTTCAACACAACGAGACACCGTGCTACAGGTTCAACACAACGAGACACCGTGCTACAGGTTCAACACAACGAGACATCGTGCTACAGGTTCAACACAACGAGACACCGTGCTACAGGTTCAACACAACGAGACACCGTGCTACAGGTTCAACACAACGAGACACCGTGCTACAGGTTCAACACAACGAGACACCGTGCTACAGGTTCAACACAACGAGACACCATGCTACAGGTTCAACACAACGAGACACCGTGCTACAGGTTCAACACAACAAGACACCGTGCTACAGGTTCAACGCAGTGCATGCTGCACCACACCGTGCTGGCTCCAGTGGTGTTACACTGGGTGGGAATAAACAGCCCTCACCCCCACACCAAAACAACCCTTCGCAGGTGTGTGCAGGGGCTGGGGTGCTTAAGTTAACAAAACTACCACACCTGTGTGAGCGCCATCTAATTTTCTAACCATCCACCACAACTGACAAAAAGCAAAACATTTTCAAAGATGTGGATTTGGCTGAAACCAGTGCTGTCGCCGGGTATCAGGGGACTTGTTGTCAGAACACCACCAGTTTCTTCGGACTGCGGTCTCGCATTCAGCAGCAGCTCATCTCATAAGCTTAATGGCTGAGAGACCGGTTTCCTTTATCTGGATCTACCCGTAAGCCTTTTAATGTAGAACCAGCCAGCTATGATACAAACACTGCCCGCCCCACAACAAAAGAGGAACCTGTTAACAGGACAGCAGCAGGTCCAGCAGATGAGACCCACGTACCTTCCAGAGATGAGCACATGAGAACACACACCTGTTGTCGTCTGCTGTCTATTGTCTGTATTTCTTTGTTGCAAACTGTAATGTTTCATAATACCCCTGGACTCCAGAAGTCATGGTGGACAACTGGTGTCATTTTTCTTTTCCTCTTCTCCCCCTTTATCACCAACTCACACAAATATTGCAGTATTTATTTTTCAATGTGTCCCTTTTGGACACACACATAAAAGCACAACTTGCAGTTGGGTTATACTGAAATCCCTGTCTGACATGGATTATGGACAATGTTTGTTCCTATAACAAGATTTGAAATGTCGGTGCAAAGTAGCCGTAGGTAACAACAACAAAAAAGTCTACGCAATGGTGCTGTATAAAATGTGCCAGAGTGTCTACAAACACCCAAACTTAAACCATAGCATGCTATCAGTACTAACAGCCTTAGACTGACAGGGGCATTTCAATTTTCAACAAATAAGTGATATGGGACCGGGCCCAGGCCAAAAAAACAACATGGAGCCACCACTCCGTGGACCAACCACACATGGGGATGAGCATTGGGGTAGGGTGCAATGCAGGCTAGACAGCAGGCAAAGGCGGGGACCAGGGCGTGCCGACTTCCGGCATTGCAGATTGGTCCTCTGGACGTGGAATGTCACCTCTCTGGCAGAGAAAGAGCCTGAGCTGGTGCGGGAGATGGAGTGGTACCAACTACATATAGTTGTGCTCACCTCCACACATAGCATGGGCTCTGGTACTAAACTCCTGGAGAGGGGCTCATTACTTTTCCAGAGTTGGCCAAGGTGACAGGCGCTGGGCGGGTGTGGGGATACTCACAAGTCCCCGGTTGAGTGCCGCTGTGTTGGAGGTCTCCCCAGGGAATGAGAAGTTCGCCTCTATACGACTGCGAGTCGTTGGGGGGGGGAGGCTCTGACTGTTGTGTGTGCTTATGCACCGAATAGCAGTTTGGAGTATCCAGCCTTCTTTGAGTCTCTGGGTGGTGTCTTGGATAGGGCTTCGCCTCGGGACTCTATAGTTCTGCTGGGGGACTTCAACACTCATGTGGGCAACGATGGAGGAAACTGGAGGGGTGTGATTAGGAGGATCGGCCTCCCTGATCTGAACCCGAGCGGTGCCTTGTTATCAGACTTCTGTGCGAGTCATGGATTGGCCATAACAAACACCATGTTCAAACATAAGGTAGTTCATAAGTGTACTTGGTACCAGAAAACTTTAGGCCGAAGATTGGTAATAGACTTTGTGGTCGTAACATCAGATCTGCGGCCGTGTGTTTTGGACACTCGGGCGAAGACAGGAACAGAGCTGTCAACTGATCCCCACCTGGTGGTGAGTTGGATCAGATGGTGGGGTAGGCTGCCAGACAGACCTGGCAAACCCAAACGTGTAGCAAGGGTGAACTGGGAACATCTGGCAGAGGCCGCTGTCCATGAGGTCTTCAACTCCCACCTCCCAAGAAGTTCTCGTGTATCCCGAGGGAGGTTGGGGACATGAAGTCTGAGTGGGCCACGTTCAAAGCCTCTATTGCAGATGCGGCAGGCACGAGCTGTGGTCATACGGTCATCGGTGCCTGTTGAGGTGGCAACCTAAGAACCCGCTGGTGGACACCGGTGGTGAGGGAAGCCGTCAGGCTAAAGAAGGAGGCCTTTTCGGACTTGGTTGGCCCAGGCGTCTCCTAAAGCAGCACACAGGTACCGAAAGGCCAGAAGGGCTGCGTCTTCAGCAGTTGCGGAAGCAAAAACTCAGGTGTGGGAGGAGTTCGGTGCGGCTATAGAGGAGGACTTTCGGCTGGCCTCAAGACAGTTCTGGCAAACCATCCCGTGACTCAGGAAGGGGAAGCAGGGCTTGACTCAGGCTGTGTTCAGCTGGGGAGGGGAACTGGTGATGTTGTTGAGCGGTGGAAAGAACACTTTGAGGGGCCCCTGAGCCCGGCTAACACGTCCTCAGTGGAGGAGGTAGAGTCTGAAGACTAGGGGGAAGCCCCACCCATATCCCTGGCAGAGGTCTCTGAGGTGGTTAAAAAGCTCCTCAGTGGCAAGGCGCCAGGTGTGGATGAGATTCGCCCTGAGATGCTGAAGGCTCTGGACAATGTTGGGCTGACTTTGTTGACATGCCTCTTCAGTGTCACGTGGAGGTCAGGGACAGTACCTGTGGAGTGGCAGACTGGGGTGGTGGTTCCCATATTTAAAAAGGGGGACCGGAGGGTGTGCTCCAATTATCGGGGCATCACATTGCTCAGCCTCCCTGGTAAAGTTTACTCTAGGGTGCTCGAAAGGAGGCAACGACTGATTGTCGAACCTTGGATCTAGGAGGAACAATGCGGATTCCGTCCCGGCCGTGGAATAACGGACCAACTCTTCATCCTTGCGGAAGTGCTGAGGGGGCATGGGAGTTTGACATGTGTTTTATGGACTTGGAGATGGCTTACGACCATGTACCCCGGGACACTCTGTGGGGGCTACTGCAGAAGTACGGGGTACCAGGGCAGATGCTCCAAGCCATCTGGTCCTTGTATAACCAAACTGAGAGCTGTGTCCGCATTCTCGACGCAAAGTCAAACACGTTTTCGGTAGGTGTCAGATTCCACCAAGGTTGTTCCTTGTCTCTGATTCTGATTGTGATATTCATGGACAGGATCTATAGGCGCAGCCAAGGTGAGCAGTGTGTCCGTTTTGGGAACATCGGAATTGCATCTCTCCTCTTTGCAGATGATGTGGTTTTGTTGGGCTTCATCAGAACGCGACCTCCAGCGCGCACTAGGGTGGTTTGCAGCTGAGTGTGAAATGGCCAGGATGAGAGTCAGCACCTCCAAGTCTGAGGCTATGGTTCTCTACCAGAAAATGGTGGATTGCTCCCTCTGGGTTGGGGATGAGTTGTTGCCTCAAGTTAAGGAGTTCAAGTATCTCGGGATCTTGTTCACGAGTGAGGGTAGGACGGAGCGGGAGATTGACAGGTGGATTGGTGCAGCATCAGCAGTAATGCGGACGTTGTACCTGACCGTTGTGGTGAAGAGGGAGCCGAGCCGGAAGGCAAAGCTCTCAATTTATCAGTCAATCTTCGTTCCAACCCTCACCTATGGTCATGAGCTTTGGGTAGTGACTGAAAGGGTGAGATCGCAGATACAAGCGGCTGAAATGAGTTTCCTCCGTAGGGTGTCTGGGCTCAGCCTTAGAGATAGGGGTGAGGAGCTCGGACATCCGGATGAAGCTCAGAGTAGAGCCACTGCTCCTTCGCGTCGAAAGGAGCCAGTTGAGGTGGTTCGGGCATCTGATTAGGATGCCTTCTAGGCGCCTTCCTTTGGAGGTTTACCAGGCATGGTCAAACTGGGAGGAGACCCCAGGGTAGACCAAGAACTCGCTGGAGGGACTACATGTCCAATCTGGCCTGGGAACGCCTTGGGATCCCCCAGGAGGAGCTGGAGGGCGTTGCTGGGGAGAGGGATGTCTGGAGTGCCCTATTTAGCTTACTGCCACCGCGACCCAACTCCGGAGAAGCAGCTGATGATGAATGAATGAAAGAATGAAAAAGCTTTACAATGGTTGCATAGAAGCAGCATCAGGTATCACTAGTACAACATACACACATTTGTTCAATGCTGCTGCCTGTCAAATCGAGATATACATTTTTAAAAGGTACCAGTGAACACCGGTGAGCTCATCTGACCTTGCAGTCTACCTGGACGTTATGACAGTTTGACTTTGTGTCTTACTGCTGCACCTTACTGTGCTTGCCGGAGGACTTAAATGAAGGCTCTGTGTGGCATTTTCAACTTTTTTGTGTATGCAACACATCGCAGAAAGTTGAATCAGTTCATCTGGACACGACGTTTCACTCATCTAAATGACCTCATCAGTCTCAACTGACTGCAGGTATCCCCACCCTTATAAACAATACCGTGGCATAAGTGACCTCTTCAGTCTAAACTGACTGCAGGTATCCCCACCCTTATAAACAATACCGTCGCATAATGACCCAAACCAATGATCAGTTTTTTATGCAAAAAAACAAGTGCAGCAGATCGAAGAGAGGAGAAGGACAACAGTTGTCTCTGTGTAAACCAGCGGTGATTCCGTATGTGGCGGGAGTGTCTGAAAAGTTGAGAGGCATATTTTCCAGACACCTCGTCTCAGTTCTCAAACCCCAAGACACGCTGCACCAGAAGTTGGTCCACCCCAAGGATCAGGTCCCCCGGCACAAACAGAGCAATATAGCGTATGCTGTTAAGTGTCGGGAGGATTGCCGTGACTTGTATATCGGGGAAACCAGACAGACGCTGGCCAAGAGGATGGCAAAACACAGGAGTGCTGACACGTCAGACCAGGACTCCACAGTCTACACCATCTACAGGCCAGGACTCCACAGTCTACACCATCTACAGACCAGGACTCCACAGTCTACACCATCTACAGGCCAGTGGCCACTCTTTCAAGGATGAGGATGTGCACATCCTTGATAGAGAGGAACGCTGGTTTGAACGGGGAGTCAAAGAGGCCATCTATGTGAAGAGGGAACGACCATCCGTGAACTGGTGGGGGCTAAGAGCACATCTGCCATCTTACAATGCTTTTACTGCAACCATTCCCCAATCCTCTGTGAAAAGTACACATGGCCATTGTAACTGTAGTTAATGGTCACACCTATTTGCATATGAAGCAGATCATTATTTTCTGTCGTTATGCCACTGTATTGATTATAAGGGTGGGGACACCTGCAGTCAGTTTAGACTGAAGAGGTCACTTAAATGAGTGATGAAACGTTTCCCTCAACAAGCGTTGTGTCCTGCTTCACTTCTTTCTGTGATGTTCTTATCTGGATTATTGAGCATGCATAAAGACATGTATGCAGCAGAGTCTGGTGGCTTGGCTGAAGTATGCCCTGGCACCCAGCAGGTTGAGAGCCACCGTTCAAGCCCATAGCTTGTTTCTTTCTTGATCTCGAGTTTCTGGCCAGTTTCGTGCCAGTGTGATGCCAGGCTTTAGCACTGCTTAGAAAATGAAGTCATCAGACATGCAGTCAATACACAAGAATCACACAACTATGTTGTGGCCATAAACTCAGATGAAACTCCAGTTTCATCTGTTAGTCCTGTCCCCTGAAATGGATAGTTGTTATCGTCTCCTTTATGTTGCGATAGATCAAATTGATATTTTTTTCTTCTCTCTCTCTCTCTCTCTCTCTCTCTCTCTCTCTCTCTCTCTCTCTCTCTCTCTCTCTCTCTCTCTCTCTCTCTCTTTCTCTCTCTCGCCTTCTGTCTGTCCGACTAGCTCTCAAAATGTTTTCTGAGTGCAACACATTGCAATTTCAAATCGGTTGCACCAGGTTTCATCAACATTGGTGGGGGGATAAGCAGGTTTTTCACACCTCTGAAATTCTGACTTTGCTGGACATACAGCTGTCTGCCAACAGCTGTTGTAAATTCATTACTAAAATTCACATTGGAGTGAAGAAGACAGCAGGCAAAACATAAATAGGGAGCCATGCCCAACTCTCCAGTGTATAAGCCAGGCAGAAAACCCAGAGTCAATAGTGCTTACACAGTGTTTAGACGCATAAGCCCGGTCTACACTCAGCAAAGAGCTTAGACTCTGCCCTAAAGGCCTGGCCAGTAGTTTATGACGCCTGGGTGGAAGAGGCAGGCAAGCAGAAACCAAAAACAGTGCTTCATTCTGATCCACTCGTCTGATTGGTTGCTGGGTGTATTGGATAGTTGCCCCCCCCCCCAAAAAAACCCCGAACCCCAGCCGCACTCTTTTTTCACCACTCTTTCATTTCCTGTCCATTCTCTCACTCCTCCTTTCCTTCTCCCCATTATCCCTCCATTTCTTTTTCTCCCCATTTTGCCTCCTCCTTTCCGCACCCCCCCCCCCATCATCCCTAGGTATAGGAAATGCTTACATTGGTTCTTTCTTTGTGCTGTAGTCAGCCTTAGGCCAGAAACACAACACAGCCTGGATATAATATCTAGCTGAGCCAAGCCAAGGTGATGAACGAGGGAGCGCTGAGGAGATATAAATATTCCTTTCCACTCTGCGACTATTTCTTTCACTCCACTTGGGGGCACACAGCCGGATTTAGAGGCAGTTGATCTAACTCTGCTGTCCAAATTTGCTTTTTTTTCTTTTCAGTTGTTGCTCTCTCTCCGTCTATTGCTACCTCACAGACTTTTTCTTGAAAATTTACCATCTACTTTTTAAAAAAAAGCTACTGAAAATGAATCAAGCTTCAAACCAAGTGTTGTTCAGTGCAGCAGATATCAGACAAATATCACAGATATCGGACAAATTAACCATTTTCTGTTTCTCTCTCAGCACTACCAATTCCTTCCTCCTGCATACGGCTGCAGAGTGGTGCAGTGGTTAGAACTGTTGCCTCACAGGAAGAAGGTCCTGGGTTTGCACCTCGGAGTTGTCCAACTATGGGGGTCATCCCAGGTCGTCCTCTGTGTGGCGTTTGCGCATTCTCCCCATGTCTGCGGTGGGTTTTCGCTGAGTGCTCCAGGTTCCTCCCACCATCAAAAAGACATGCATGTTAGGGTTAGTACTCCTGTCTGTGTCCCTGACCGAGGCATGGCAAGACCAACTGGAGCTGGTCCCTGGGCGCCGCAGGGTGGCTGACCTCTGCTCCTAGCTACACAGCAAGGATGAGTTAAATGCAGAGTGGAATTTCCCCACGGGGGATCAATAAATATCTCAAAATAAAAAAAAAATAAAAATTTTTTTAAAAATGGGCGTCCGGGTAGTGCAGCGGTCTATTCCGTTGTCTACCAACACGTGGATCACCTGTTCCAATCCCCATGTTACCTCCGGCTTGGTCGGGCGTCCCTACAGACACAACTGGCTGTCCGTGGATGGGAAACCAGATGTGGGTATGTGTCCTGGTCGCTGCACTAGCGCCTCCTCTGGGTGGTCAGGGCGCCTGTTCGGGGGGGGGGGGACTGGGGGAAATAGCATGATCCTCCCATGTGCTACGTCCCCCTGGTGAAACTCCTCACGGTCAGGTGAAAAGAAGCGGCTGGTGACTCCACATGTATGGGGGGAGACATGTGGTAGTCTGCAGCCCTCCCCGGATCAGCAGAGGGGGTGGAGCAGAGACCGGGACGGCTCAGAAGAGTGGGGTAATTGGCCAAGTACAATTGGGGAGGGAAAGGGGGGGGTGATTAAAACATTTTTAAAAACTCAAAATACACTGGAGATCAGCAACTGAAGGGGTGACTGGCTGACATATCATCCATACTGCCTCATGTGCATCATACCCCGTCATGTGCACCATACCCCCCTCATGTGCACATACCCTCTCATGTGCATCATACCCTCTCATGTGCACCATACCCTCTCATGTGCATCATACCCTCTCATGTGCACCATACCCTCTCATGTGCATCATACCCTCTCATGTGCATCATACCCCCTCATGTGCATCATACCCTCTCATGTGCACCATACCCTCTCATGTGCACCATACCCCCTCATGTGCATCATACCCTCTCATGTGCATCATACCCTCTCATGTGCACCATACCCCCTCATGTGCATCATACCCTCTCATGTGCATCATACCCCCTCATGTGCACCATACCCTCTCATGTGCATCATACCCCTCATGTGCACCATACCCTCTCATGTGCACCATACCCTCTCATGTGCACCATACCCCCTCATGTGCATCATACCCTCTCATGTGCATCATACCCCCCTCATGTGCATCATACCCCTCATGTGCATCATACCCTCTCATGTGCATCATACCCTCTCATGTGCATCATACCCTCTCATGTGCATCATACCCTCTCATGTGCATCATGCCCCCTCATGTGCATCATAACCCCTCATGTGCATCATATACAAGGCATAAAAGAAAGCTCTGCTAAATCATCAATGTTAAATGTAAAAAGGCCAACTGTCTGTAATTGATATAAATGACCTAATTCTGGACATTAGCTTTTCTGTTCTTACCTCGTTTAAAGCGTCCTTGGGTTCCTTGAAAGGCGCCATACAAAGCTAAGTTGTTGTTGTTGAGCTCCGTAGCCTGATGTTACTCTGCAAATGACTGAAATGCAGCCAGAGGAAGAGCAGAGGTTGGAAGTAGGGACTTGGGTTTGGCTGCTTACATGTCGAAGCAGCAGGCTGCCTCCTTAACTGACTGGACACGTTCGGATGAGAGACGTGACTGTGCATCATGAACTCCTTCCTCAACCCCTATCAACAATCACATGTCAAAAACAATCTACTACCACTTCAGCTGCTCCCGTTAGGGGGCGCTACAGCAGATCAGCCGTTTCCATGTCTTCCTGTCCTCTGCATCTTCCTCTGTCACACCAGCCACTTGCATGTCCTCCCTCACCACCTCCATAAACCTCCTCTTTGGCCTTCCTCTTCTCCTCTTCCCTGGCAGCTCCATATTCAGCATCCTTCTCCCAATATACCCAGCATCTCTCCTCCACACATGTCCACACCATCTCCATCTCGCCTCCCATCTCTGCGACCTCCAGCTCCACCTCCTGTCTTTTCGTCAGTACCACCGTCTCCAAACCATAAAACATAGCTGGTCTCTAAATGTCAAAAAAATCTGCAAGTCCCTGCGTGGGACTGTTTTCTTAATCCCGCTCCCGCTGGATTTCTGACCATTACCGCCTGCTCCCGCAATGTGTCTGTCCACTCCCACCCACACCCGCAAACACTCTGACCATTCACACCCGCACAATAAGAGTTCATTGATTTTGTCAAGTAAAGTCAATTTTATTTGTAAAGCCCCATATCACAAATTAGCCTCAGTAGGCTTTAAAGCAACACAACATCCAGTCCTTAAACCCTCTCATCGGATAAGGAACAACTCCCTAAAAAACCTTCTCCCGTCTTCTCCCGTCCTGCAGGGAAAACGCATTACTTTACTGTGTAGTACTAATAGAGATGCACACCTGTCGGTAATAAAGTAGCGAAATTATGTTCTAGTCTAGTGCTTAATTACATTCATACTAGTACAATAATTACAGTTATTCTAGTGCAACAAGTACACCTATACTAGGGCAAAGGTAAACTGCATTTATTTATTTATTCTACTTATTATCTTAGAACATGTGTTGTTGGCGGTGGCTGTTTATTTTGCTTCGTTTCCCTGTGTCCTTTAAGGCACTGATCAGGAGAGGTGCTCCTAATTCAGTAATCCAGTGGATGGGTGAGGCAGAACATCTTTTACATCACATCTGCCATATTTAGCAGCTACGGTAACAAAGTGCTACAGCACAATGTCTCCACAGCGAAGTGCTACAGCACAATGTCTCTACAGGGAAGTGCTACAGCACAATGTCTCCACAGCGACGTGCTACAGCACAATGTCTCCACAGCGAAGTGCTACAGCACAATGTCTCTACAGTGAAGTGCTACAGCACAATGTCTCCACAGGGAAGTGCTACAGCACAATGTCTCTACAGTGAAGTGCTACAGCACAATGTCTCTACAGTGAAGTGCTACAGCACAATGTCTCTACAGCGAAGTGCTACAATACAGTGTCTCTACAGCGACGTGCTACAGCACAATGTCTCCACAGCGAAGTGCTACAGCACAATGTCTCCACAGTGAAGTGCTACAATACAGTGTCTCCACAGTGAAGTGCTACAGCACAATGTCTCCACAGGGAAGTGCTACAGCACAATGTCTCCACAGTGAAGTGCTACAGCACAATGTCTCCACAGTGAAGTGCTACAGCACAATGTCTCCACAGCGAAGTGCTACAGCACAATGTCTCCACAGCGAAGTGCTACAGCACAATGTCTCCACAGCGAAGTGCTACAGCACAATGTCTCCACAGCGAAGTGCTACAGCACAATGTCTCTACAGCGAAGTGCTACAGCACAATGTCTCCACAGCGAAGTGCTACAGCACAATGTCTCCACAGCGAAGTGCTACAGCACAATGTCTCCACAGCGAAGTGCTACAGCACAATGTCTCTACAGCGAAGTGCTACAGCACAATGTCTCTACAGCGAAGTGCTACAGCACAATGTCTCCACAGCGAAGTGCTACAGCACAATGTCTCTACAGCGAAGTGCTACAGCACAATGTCTCCACAGCGAAGTGCTACAGCACAATGTCTCCACAGTGAAGTGCTACAGCACAATGTCTCTACAGCGAAGTGCTACAGCACAATGTCTCCACAGCGACGTGCTACAGCACAATGTCTCCACAGCGACGTGCTACAGCACAATGTCTCTACTGCGAAGTGCTACAGCACAATGTCTCCACAGTGAAGTGCTACAGCACAATGTCTCCACAGCGAAGTGCTACAGCACAATGTCTCCACAGCGAAGTGCTACAGCACAATGTCTCCACAGGGAAGTGCTACAATACAGTGTCTCCACAGCGAAGTGCTACAATACAATGTCTCTACAGCGAAGTGCTACAGCACAATGTCTCCACAGTGAAGTGCTACAGCACAATGTCTCTACAGCGAAGTGCTACAGCACAATGTCTCTACGGTGAAGTACTACAGCACAATGTCTCCACAGGGAAGTGCTACAATACAGTGTCTCCACAGCGAAGTGCTACAATACAATGTCTCTACAGCGAAGTGCTACAGCACAATGTCTCCACAGTGAAGTGCTACAGCACAATGTCTCCACAGCGAAGTGCTACAGCATAATGTCTCCACAGGGAAGTGCTACAGCACAATGTCTCTACGGTGAAGTACTACAGCACAATGTCTCTACGGTGAAGTACTACAGCACAATGTCTCTACAGTGAAGTGCTACAGCACAATGTCTCTACAGTGAAGTGCTACAGCACAATGTCTCCACAGTGAAGTGCTACAGCACAATGTCTCTACTGCGAAGTGCTAACGCACAATGTCTCCACAGCGAAGTGCTACAGCACAATGTCTCCACAGCGAAGTGCTACAGCACAATGTCTCCACAGCGAAGTGCTACAGCACAATGTCTCCACAGCGAAGTGCTACAGCACAATGTCTCCACAGCGAAGTGCTACAGCACAATGTCTCCACAGCGAAGTGCTACAGCACAATGTCTCCACAGCGAAGTGCTACAGCACAATGTCTCCACAGGGAAGTGCTACAGGACAATGTCTCCACAGGGAAGTGCTACAGCACAATGTCTCCACAGGGAAGTGCTATAGGACAATGTCTCCACAGGGAAGTACTATAGCACAATGTCTCCACAGCGAAGTGCTACAGCACAATGTCTCCACAGCGAAGTGCTACAGCACAATGTCTCTACTGCGAAGTGCTACAATACAGTGTCTCCACAGCGAAGTGCTACAGCACAATGTCTCCACAGCGAAGTGCTACAGCACAATGTCTCCACAGGGAAGTGCTACAGCACAATGTCTCCACAGGGAAGTGCTACAGGACAATGTCTCCACAGGGAAGTGCTACAGCACAATGTCTCCACAGGGAAGTGCTACAGGACAATGTCTCCACAGGGAAGTACTATAGCACAATGTCTCCACAGCGAAGTGCTACAGCACAATGTCTCCACAGCGAAGTGCTACAGCACAATGTCTCTACTGCGAAGTGCTACAATACAGTGTCTCCACAGTGAAGTGCTACAGCACAATGTCTCCACAGCGAAGTGCTACAGCACAATGTCTCTACAGCGACGTGCTACAGCACAATGTCTCCACAGCGACGTGCTACAGCACAATGTCTCTACAGCGAAGTGCTACAGCACAATGTCTCTACAGCGAAGTGCTACAATACACTGTCTCCACAGGGAAGTGCTACAGCACAATGTCTCCACAGCGAAGTGCTACAATACACTGTCTCCACAGGGAAGTGCTACAGCACAATGTCTCTACAGCGAATTGCTACAGCACAATGTCTCTACAGCGACGTGCTACAGCACAATGTCTCCACAGTGAAGTGCTACAGCACAATGTCTCTTCGGCAAAGTGCTACAATACAGTGTCTCCACAGGGAAGTGCTACAGCACAATGTCTCTACAGCGACGTGCTGCAATACAATGTCTCCACAGTGAAGTGCTACAGCACAATGTCTCTACAGCAAAGTGCTACAATACAATGTCTCCACAGCGAAGTGCTACAGCACAATGTCTCTACAGCGACGTGCTGCAATACAATGTCTCCACAGCGAAGTGCTACAGCACAATGTCTCTACAGCGAAGTGCTACAGCACAATGTCTCCACAGCGAAGTGCTACAGCACAATGTCTCTACAGCGAAGTGCTACAGCACAATGTCTCTACAGCGAAGTGCTACAGCACAATGTCTCCACAGCGAAGTGCTACAGCACAATGTCTCTACAGCGAAGTGCTACAGCACAATGTCTCTACAGCGAAGTGCTACAGCACAATGTCTCCACAGTGAGGTGCTACAATACAATGTCTCCACAGTGAAGTGCTACAGCACAATGTCGCTACAGCGAAGTGCTACAATACAATGTCTCCACAGTGAAGTGCTACAGCACAATGTCTCTACAGCGAAGTGCTACAATACAATGTCTCTACAGCGAAGTGCTACAGCACAACGTCCCCACAGCGAGGTGCGACACATGTCTTGATAGTGTCTTGTATAAGATGTGCAGGAAGGAATGTTTTAGCTTTGAAGCAGCGCTTAATTGGCCGGGGAGCAGGACAGCAGGTATGTTGCCTCAGCCCAGAGGTGTCAGATTTGTGCCCGTTATAGATCAATATTTTGGCACATTTGTCACAACAAAGTCCAGTTTGTTTTCATCTTTGTCAATAAGACCTGAGAAATGTTTCCAAATGTCAGACTTGCCTTACTTTGCTTTGTGCAGATGGCGAATAGCGGTGGCACAAACCAAGAACTTTGGGAAGTCTAAAAATGATGTAATTGTAATTCAAAGACTACAACTACACACACATCATGTTACATATATGTCTTTACGCATGTCCAATAATCCAGGTAAGGAAATCACAGAAAGTTGAATCAGTTCATCTGGACACAACGTTTATTGAGAGAAACGTTAACATTGACCAAGTGTGTCTGCTCCTGAAGCTGTGTCTTCAGTCCACGTACTTCACAGATAGGGGCAGTACTCTAGGCAGAGGCATGGGGGCGCTATGGGTTCCCCAGTCTCGCCTGTAGCGGCCAGCTCGTATATGGAGAAAGTGGAAAAGAGGTTCTGATGTCCTATCCAGGGACACCACCTAGACACTGGTTCAGATTTGTGGACGACACCTGGGTTAAAATTAAATCTCAGGACGTAGCACATTTCACACGACCACATGAACTCTGTGGACACCACATCAAGTTCACCAGGGAGGATGTGGAACATGACAGGGTAGCCTTCTTACACTGTGAAACTTTATTTGGTGATGGGGGACATTTGATTGTTGATGTTTACCGTAAGCCAACACATACTGATCAGTACTCAAGGTTTGACTCTCATCATCCACTGGAGCACAAACTAGGAGTCATCAGGGCGCTGGACCACCGAGCTGACAACGTCCCCACCCACACAGAGGCCGGGGAAGAGGAGAAATCCAACATTAAACTGGTTAAGTGTGGTGATCCTAACTGGGCGTTTGTCAAAGCCAGGAAGACGGCGCCCAAACAGTGCACCAGCTGATCGAAGAGAGAAGGACAACAGCTGCCTAACCTTAAACCAGTGGTGATTCCGTATGTGGCGGGAGTGTCGGAACAGTTGAGTCGCGTATTTTCCAAAAGATGACAATTCTCCTAACAATGGAGTTTCCTAACTCCTCTCGTCTTTCAAGAATTTCGTGATCCCATACCCTTCTGGTTTTCTTTTTCTTTCTCCGGGCAATGTACAGCAGTAACATGTCATCAGCATCAATTTTATCCATGAATATCCATGAATATCCAGGAATATCCATGAGTATCCAGGAATATCCAGGAATATCCATGAATATCCAGGAATATCCATTTTCCCAAGCTGCTGACAGAGCTGGAGCGCTTGGCCACCACTGTTTACAGATCATTCTTGTTCATCAGTGTGAACACGCACATCATTATAGTTATAGTTATAGTTATAGTTATAGTTATCATTCTGGTGTGGACAGCCCTTTAGACTACAGAGCAAAAAAAACAACAACAAAAACTAAAGAGCTCCTTTTTAAAATGATATGAATTGAAAAGTAAGCAACTCTTAGCCTTCGTGAAGCTGTAAGCATCAAATGTTTGGCATAATATTTAAACCATTACATCGAGTCCAAAAATTATGCATGGATTAATTAGCCTTCGATCAACAAATCAATTAATCATTTCAGCACTAGCATTTCGGCAACAACGATACCAAGCAACTACAACGTCAACCCTAACTGTCATGTTGTGATTCGGGGAGCAGGACACCTCAGACAGTACATCTGGAGACCAGGCAGTTGTGAAACAGCCATTGTGCAGCGCTTCTGTCAAGTACAACTAAGTATAACTCTGTTAGCCACTGGCGACAACAACAACAACAACAACACATAAGCACAACACTGCAGAACCTTAACACTGGTCGCTACAGCTCGGGGAGGGGAAGGAAATGACAACATGGCAACAAATCACTGCACTATGTCCCCTCTCATTTCCATGGTGACAAGAAGGCACCATCATACAGGACACAGTGGTAACTCGTATCACATGTGGCAGCCTTACTACGCGTACAGCACCACACATACAGTACCACACATACAGTACCACACATACAGTACCACACGTACAGGACCACACATACAGTACCACACATACAGTACCACACATACAGCACCACACATACAGTACCACACATACAGTACCACACATACAGTACCACACATACAGCACCACACATACAGTACCACACATACAGTACCACACATACAGGACCACACATACAGGACCACACGTACAGGACCACACGTACAGGACCACACATACAGTACCACACATACAGTACCACACATACAGGACCACACGTACAGTACCACACATACAGTACCACACATACAGGACCACACGTACAGGACCACACATACAGTACCACACATACAGGACCACACATACAGTACCACACATACAGGACCACACATACAGGACCACACATACAGCACCACACATACAGTACCACACATACAGGACCACACGTACAGGACCACACGTACAGGACCACACATACAGTACCACACATACAGTACCACACGTACAGGACCACACGTACAGTACCACACATACAGTACCACACATACAGGACCACACGTACAGGACCACACATACAGTACCACACATACAGGACCACACATACAGGACCACACATACAGGACCACACATACAGGACCACACATACAGTACCACACATACAGTACCACACGTACAGGACCACACATACAGGACCACACATACAGTACCACACATACAGGACCACACATACAGTACCACACATACAGTACCACACATACAGTACCACACGTACAGGACCACACGTACAGTACCACACATACAGTACCACACATACAGTACCACACATACAGGACCACACATACAGGACCACACATACAGTACCACACATACAGTACCACACGTACAGTACCACACGTACAGTACCACACGTACAGGACCACACGTACAGTACCACACGTACAGTACCACACGTACAGGACCACACGTACAGGACCACACGTACAGTACCACACGTACAGTACCACACATACAGTACCACACGTACAGTACCACACATACAGTACCACACATACAGGACCACACATACAGTACCACACATACAGTACCACACATACAGGACCACACATACAGTACCACACATACAGGACCACACATACAGGACCACACATACAGTACCACACATACAGTACCACACATACATGACCACACATACAGGACCACACGTACAGGACCACACATACAGTACCACACATACAGTACCACACATACAGTACCACACGTACAGGACCACACGTACAGGACCACACATACAGTACCACACATACAGTACCACACATACAGTACCACACATACAGTACCACACGTACAGGACCACACGTACAGGACCACACGTACAGGACCACACATACAGTACCACACATACAGTACCACACATACAGCACCACACGTACAGCACCACACGTACAGTACCACACATACAGTACCACACATACAGTACCACACATACAGTACCACACATACAGGACCACACGTACAGGACCACACGTACAGGACCACACATACAGTACCACACATACAGTACCACACGTACAGGACCACACGTACAGTACCACACATACAGTACCACACATACAGGACCACACGTACAGGACCACACGTACAGTACCACACATACAGGACCACACATACAGTACCACACATACAGGACCACACATACAGGACCACACATACAGTACCACACATACAGTACCACACGTACAGGACCACACATACAGGACCACACATACAGTACCACACATACAGGACCACACATACAGTACCACACATACAGTACCACACGTACAGGACCACACGTACAGTACCACACGTACAGTACCACACATACAGTACCACACATACAGGACCACACATACAGTACCACACATACAGGACCACACATACAGTACCACACATACAGTACCACACGTACAGTACCACACGTACAGTACCACACGTACAGGACCACACGTACAGTACCACACGTACAGTACCACACGTACAGGACCACACGTACAGTACCACACATACAGTACCACACATACAGTACCACACGTACAGCACCACACGTACAGCACCACACATACAGCACCACACATACAGTACCACACATACAGTACCACACGTACAGGACCACACGTACAGTACCACACGTACAGGACCACACATACAGTACCAGACATACAGTACCACACATACAGTGCCACACATACAGTAGCACACGTACGGCACCACACATACGGCACCACACATACAGTACCACACGTACAGTACCACACGTACAGGACCACACATACAGTACCACACATACAGGACCACACATACAGGACCACACGTACAGTACCACACGTACAGGACCACACGTACAGTACCACACATACAGTACCACACATACAGGACCACACGTACAGTACCACACATACAGTACCACACGTACAGGACCACACATACAGTACCACACATACAGTACCACACGTACAGGACCACACATACAGTACCACACATACAGTACCACACGTACAGGACCACACATACAGGACCACACATACAGTACCACACATACAGGACCACACGTACAGTACCAAACGTACAGGACCACACGTACAGGACCACACGTACAGTACCACACGTACAGCACCACACATACAGCACCACACATACAGGACCACACATACAGTACCACACGTACAGGACCACACGTACAGTACTACACATACAGCACCACACATACTGTACCACACATACTGTACTACACGTAC
>NC_079215.1:874714-891303 GCF_029633865.1 Lampris incognitus | reverse complement strand
GTTAGACATTCTAGATATTAAGTTGAAGCACAACTGTGGCCCCGTCGTTGGTCTCATTTCAATTAATTAGCTCCAGCAACTCAAAGACCTGTCGGCGTATGAAGTAGAAGGTGACTGCAGCTCAAAAGTCATCCTCGATACCCCTCAGCCCTCTTCTCTCCTGTCCTGCCTCTTTCATCCCTCTCGTCCTGTCCCCTCCCCTGCCCTCCTCTCCCCTCCCCTCCTGTCCCTCCCGTCCCCTCCCTTCCTCATCCTCTCCTCTCCTCTCCTGTCCTGTACTGTCCTCTTTCCCGTCCCCTCCCTCCTCTCCTGTCCTGTCCTGTCCTCTCCCGTCCCACCGTCCCCTCCTCTCATCTCCTCTGCTGTCCTGTCCTCTCCTGTCCTGTACAGTCCTCTCCCGTCCCCGTCCTCTCCTCTCCTGTCCTGTCCTGTCCTCGTCCCGTCCCCTCCCCTCCTCTCCTCTCCTCTGCTGTCCTGTCCGTCCCGTCCCCTCCCCTCCTCTCCTCTCCCGTCCCCTCCTGTCCTCTCATTTCCTCTCCTCTCCTCTCCTGTCCTGTCCTGTCCTCTCCCGTCCCCTCCTCTCCTGTCCTGTCCTCTCCCATCCTCTCCTCTCCTGTCCTGTCCTGTCCCGTCCCCCTCTCTCCTCTCCTCTCCTCCCCCGTCCTGTCCTGTCCTGTCCTGTCCTGTCCTGTCCTGTCCTGGTCCTGTCCCTCTTCCGTCCCCTCCCCCTCCTCTCCTCTTCTCTGCTGTCCTGTCCTGCCCCGTCCCGTCCCCTCCTCTCCTCTCCCGTCCCCTCCTGTCCTCTCAATTTCCTCTCCCGTCCCCTCCTGTCCTCTCCTGTCCTCTCCTGTCCTGTCCTGTCCCCTCCTCTCCTCTCCTGTCCTCTCCTGGCCTGTCTTCTCGCCTCCTCTCCCGTCCTGTCCTCTCCTGTCTCCTGTCCTGTCCTGCCCTGTCCTTTCCTGGGAGAGATGTAACACATGAGTATCAGCAGGCGGCGACACTGTGTTATAACAGAGGGCTAGAAGAACTAGATGGTGTGTAGAGGAGAAGCTGCAGAAGAGAGACAGCATGCAGCGCTGCTCTGTAGCTCTGTAGGCCCTGCAGCCCTGCAGCCCAGCAGCCCTGTAGCTCTGTAGCTCTGTAGCCCTGTAGCTCTGTAGCCCTGCAGCCCTGTAGCCCTGTAGCCCTGCAGCCCTGTAGCCCTGCAGCCTTGTAGCCCTGCAGCCCTGCAGCCCTGTAGCCCTGCAGCTCTGAAGCCCTGCAGCCCTGCAGCCCTGCAGCCCTGTAGCCCTGTAGCTCTGTAGCTCTGTAGCCCTGTAGCTCTGTAGCCCTGCAGCCCTGTAGCCCTGCAGCCCTGTAGCCCTGCAGCCCTGCAGCCCTGTAGCCCTGCAGCCTTTGTAGCCCCTGCAGCCCTGCAGCCCCTGTAGCCCTGCAGCTCTGAAGCCCTGCAGCCCTGCAGCCCTGCAGCCCTGTAGCCCTGTAGCTCTGTAGCTCTGTAGCCCTGTAGCTCTGTAGCCCTGTAGCTCTGTAGCCCTGCAGCCCTGCAGCCCTGTAGCCCTGTAGCCCTGTAGCTCTGTAGCTCTGTAGCCCTGCAGCCCTGTAGCCCTGCAGCCCTGTAGCCCTGCAGCCCTGCAGCTCTGAAGCCCTGCAGCCCTGCAGCCCTGCAGCCCTGTAGCCCTGAGCCCTGCAGCTCTGTAGCCCTGCAGCCCTGCAGCCCTGTAGCCCTGCAGCTCTGTAGCCCTGCAGCCCTGCAGCCCTGTAGCCCTGTAGCTCTGCAGCCCTGGTAGCTCTGTAGCTCTGTAGCCCTGTAGCTCTGCAGCCCTGTAGCCCTCTAGCTCTGCAGCCTGTAGCTCTGTAGCCCTGCAGCCCTGTAGCCCTGTAGCTCTGTAGCCCTGTAGCCCTGCAGCCCTGTAGCCCTGCAGCTCTGTAGCCCTGCAGCCCTGCAGCCCCGTAGCCTCTGCAGCCCTGTAGCTCTGTAGCTCTGCAGCCCTGTAGCTCTGTAGCCCTGCAGCCCTGTAGCCCTGTAGCCTGCAGCCCTGTAGCCCTGTAGCTCTGTAGCCCTGTAGCTCTGTAGCCCTGCAGCCCTGTAGCCCTGTAGCCCTGCAGCCCTGTAGCCCTGCAGCTCTGAAGCCCTGCAGCCCTGCAGCCCTGCAGCCCTGTTGCCCTGTAGCCCTGCAGCTCTGTAGCCCTGTAGCCCTGTAGCCCTGTAGCCCTGCAGCCCTGCAGCCCCCCGCAGCCCTGTAGCTCTGTATAGCCCTGTAGCTCTGTAGCTCTGTAGCTCTGTAGCCCTGCAGCTCTGTAGCCCTGCAGCCCTGCAGCCCTGTAGCCCTGCAGCTCTGAAGCCCTGCAGCCCTGCAGCCCTGCAGCCCTGTAGCCCTGTAGCCCTGCAGCTCTGTAGCCCTGTAGCCCTGTAGCCCTGTAGCCCTGCAGCCCTGCAGCCCCGCAGCCCTGTAGCCCTGCAGCTCTGAAGCCCTGCAGCCCTGCAGCCCTGCAGCCCTGCAGCCCTGCAGCTCTGTAGCCCTGCAGCCCTGCAGCCCTGTAGCTCTGTAGCCCTGTAGCTCTGTAGCTCTGTAGCTCTGTAGCCCTGCAGCTCTGTAGCCCTGCAGCCCTGCAGCCCTGTAGCCCTGCAGCTCTGAAGCCCTGCAGCCCTGCAGCCCTGCAGCCCTGTAGCCCTGTAGCCCTGCAGCTCTGTAGCCCTGCAGCCCCTGCAGCCCTGTAGCCCTGCAGCTCTGTAGCCCTGCAGCCCTGCAGCCCTGTAGCCCTGTAGCTCTGCAGCCCTGTAGCTCTGTAGCTCTGTAGCCCTGTAGCTCTGCAGCCCTGTAGCCCTCTAGCTCTGCAGCCCTGTAGCTCTGTAGCCCTGCAGCCCTGTAGCCCTGTAGCTCTGTAGCCCTGTAGCCCTGCAGCCCTGTAGCCCTGCAGCTCTGTAGCCCTGCAGCCCTGCAGCCCTGTAGCCCTGTAGCTCTGCAGCCCTGTAGCTCTGTAGCTCTGCAGCCCTGTAGCTCTGTAGCCCTGCAGCCCTGTAGCCCTGTAGCCCTGCAGCCCTGTAGCCCTGTAGCTCTGTAGCCCTGTAGCTCTGTAGCCCTGCAGCCCTGTAGCCCTAGTAGCCCTGCAGCCCTGTAGCCCTGCAGCTCTGTAGCCCTGTAGCCCTGCAGCCCTGTAGCCCTGTAGCTCTGCAGCCCTGTAGCTCTGTAGCTCTGCAGCCCTGTAGCTCTGTAGCCCTGCCAGCCCCTGTAGCCCTGTAGCCCTGCAGCCCTGTAGCCCTGTAGCCCTGTAGCCCTGCAGCCTTGTAGCTCTGTAGCCCTGTAGCCCTGCAGCCCTTGTAGCCCTGCAGCCCTGTAGCCCTGTAGCCCTGCAGCCTGTAGCCCTGTAGCCCTACAGCCCTGTAGCCCTGCAGCCCTGTAGCCCTGTAGCCCTGTAGCCCTGTAGCCCTGTAGCCCTGCAGCCCTGTAGCCCTGTAGCCCTACAGCCCTGTAGCCCTGTAGCCCTGTAGCCCTCTAGCCCTGCAGCCTTGTAGCTCTGTAGCCCTGTAGCCCTGCAGCCCTGTAGCCCTGTAGCCCTGTAGCCCTGTAGCCCTGTAGCTCTGTAGCCCTGTAGCCCTGCAGCTCTGTAGCCCTGTAGTTCTGCAGCCCTGTAGCCCTGTAGCTCTGCAGCCCTGTAGCTCTGTAGCCCTGCAGCCCTGTAGCTCTGTAGCCCTGCAGCCCTGTAGCCCTGTAGCCCTGCAGCTCTGTAGCCCTGCAGCCCTGTAGCCCTGCAGCCCTGCAGCCCTGTAGCCCTGCAGCCCTGCAGCCCTGTAGCCCTGCAGCCCTGTAGCCCTGTAGCCCTGCAGCGCTGTAGCCCTGTAGCCCTACAGCCCTGTAGCCCTGTAGCCCCTGTAGCCCTGTAGCCCTGTAGCCCTGCAGCCCTGTAGCTCTGTAGCCCTGCAGCCCTGTAGCCCTGCAGCCCTGTTAGCCCTGTAGCCCTGTAGCCCTGCAGCCCTGTAGCCCTGTAGCCCTGTAGCCCTGCAGCCCTGTAGCTCTGTAGCCCTGCAGCCCTGAAGCCCTGTAGCCCTGTAGCCCTGCAGCCCTGTAGCTCTGTAGCCCTGCAGCCCTGTAGCCCTGCAGCCCTGTAGCCCTGCAGCCCTGTAGCCCTGTAGCCCTGTAGCCCTGCAGCCCTGTAGCTCTGTAGCCCTGTAGCCCTGTAGCCCTGTAGCTCTGTAGCCCTGTAGCCCTGCAGCTCTGTAGCCCTGTAGCCCTGTAGCCCTGCAGCTCTGTAGCCCTGCAGCCCTGTAGCCCTGTAGCCCTGCAGCCCTGTAGCCCTGCAGCCCTGCAGCCCTGTTAGCCCTGCAGCCCTGTAGCCCTGTAGCCCTACAGCCCTGTAGCCCTGCAGCCCTGTAGCCCTGTAGCCCTACAGCCCTGTAGCCCTGTAGCCCTGCAGCCCCTGTAGCCCTGTAGCCCTGCAGCCCTGTAGCTCTGTAGCCCTGTAGCTCTGTAGTTCTGTAGCCTCTTCCTGTTCTTATTTCTACGGACATGGATAACGGACCGACCAGCTCCTGTGTGCAGTCTCACAACCACACACACACACACACACACACACACACACACACACACACACACACACACACACACACACCTGTCGTCAGTGAAAAGCAGCTCACAAGAACAGCTCCGGATCGCGTTTGACTCATCTGCTTGATTAGATCACCCCCTCTCCCTCGCTCTCTCTCTTTCTCCCCCCCCCCCCTCTCGCTCGCTCCCTCGCTCTCTCTCTTCCCCCCTTTCTCGCGCTCGCTCCCTCGCTCTCTCTCTCCCCCCCCCTCTCTCGCGCTCGCTCCCTCGCTCTCTCTCTTTCTCTCCCCCCCTCTCTCGCGCTCGCTCGCTCCCTCGCTCTCTCTCTCTCGCTCTCGCTCTCCCTCGCTCTCTCTCTCGCTCTCTGTCTCTCTCTCTCTCCCTCGCTCTCTCTCTGTCTCTCTGTCTCTCTGTCTCTCTCTCGCTCTCTCTCTCTCTCTCTTCTCTCTGTCTCTCTCTCTCTCTCTCTCTCTCTCTCTCTCTCCTCTCCCTCTCTCGCTCTCTCTCTCTCTCTCTCTCTCTCTCTCTCCTCTCTCTCTCTCTCTCTCTCTCTCTCTCTCTCTCTCTCTCTCTCTCTGTCTCTCTCTCTCTCCCTCGCTCTCTCTCCCTCCTCTCTCTCTCTCTCTCTCTCTCTCTCTCTCTCTCTCTCTCTCTCTCTCTCTCTCTCTCTCTCTCTCTCTCTCTCTCTCTCTCTCTCTCTCTCTCTCTCTCTCTCTCTCCCTCTCGCTCGCTCGCTCGCTCTCGCAGCGAGAGGGCTGATATCTCTGGCGGTTTGCCGCATGGAAGTCGCCCAGGCAGGCAGGCAGGCAGGCAGGCAGGCAGGCAGGATATGGTCTGTGTGGTTGGGGCTTTCCTCGCTCCTGGTCTTCGTGTGCCAGTCAGTGAGCAGGGAGCGGGATTGTAGGAGGACGCAGCAGGATATCTCTGTCCTCGTCAGAACGTGACAAGTGGACAACACAGCCGGAGACAGACAATCACCGCTCAGATCTCGCTCACCTTATAAGGACAAAGTAGTATTTTCTGTTTGTTTGTTTGTTTGGTTTTTTCAAATTCAATGTGTGACCAATTAACGAAGGCACAGAAGCCACAGCTTTAACAACTGCCACGAGCGGCCAGCACGGGGAGGATGGAGTCCTGATCCTGCACCGGGACGAAACTCTGAGCCGCCGCCGCCGCCGCCACCACGGACCTCTGGAAGGAATACCACGGGACGCTGGAGCGGAGCTGGGCTGCCAGGGGAGGACTGTAGACCACCATCACAACTTTCTTCCCTCCCTCGCTCACCTTCCCACGTCCCCTCTCACCTGTGGGACCTACATATACACACATATATACACACACATATACACACACACACACACACACATATACACACACATATATATACACATATACACACATATACACACACACATACACACACACACATACACACACACACATACACACACACACATATACACACATACACATACACATACACACATATACACACACAAACACATATACACATATACACACACATACACACACATATATACACACACAAACACATATACACACACATATACACACACAAACACATATACACATATATACACACACATATACACACATACATATACACATATATACACACACAAACACACATACATATACACATATATACACACATGTACACACACATATATACACATATATACATACACATATAGACCCATATAGACCCATACAGACCCGCACACATATATATATATATATATGTGTGTATATGTCGATAGGTCTGCAGTACTATCTGTATTTGGACGTGGTTTTCATTACATCTCTTCGCCACTATGGACCGGTCAACGTCTTTGGATATCGAGGCTCTCAAGGTAGGATGCTCACAGCGAGCCATGCATGATGTTTTCTTTTTCTTTCTTTCTTTCGCTCTTTCGCTCTTTCGCTCTTTCTTTCTTTCTCTCTTTCTTTCTTTCTTTTGAAAGGGCGGGAGCGAACCCCCCTGTCCGACTGGCTGGTTGGTTGACTGGGTTGGTACAGCTGGTTGTCTGGCAAGCCGGTTGTCGGATGCAGCGAATGAATGGATTTATGTACGGATGATAGATGGATGGATGGATGGATGGGTGGACGATAGCTGGATGGATGGATGGATGGATGGATGGGTGGCTGCATGCGTGCAGGAAGTCGATGGGGCAGCCACTCTATGGAGTATAAGGCTACTCAGTTATGGGATGTTGCAACATCATCCCACAGCATGTCTACTCTCCCTCTCCCTCTCCCTCTCTCTCTCTCTCTCTCTCTCTCTCTCTTCTCTCTCTCTCTCTCTCTCTCTCTCTCTCCCTCTCTCTCTCTCTCACTCTCTCTCACTCTCTAAGTGTGTGTCAGTGTTTGCTGCGTGGGGTGAATTTCAATATCCTTTGCTTGCACGGCGAGTTGTTGCAGCCGCGGCTGCATGTCAGTGAAGCTCGTTGGGGAACAAGACGGGGGGTCGCCGGTGGGACGCGGATGTGGGACGCGTCACAGCCCGCTGGTGGCTCTACTTTCTGTTTCCGCTACGGGCAAAGATGAGGTGATGGAGGGGAAAATGATGAAATGATGATATACCGCTCATCTGGCTGGACACAGCAGCCCCCACCCCCCAACACACACACACACACACACACACACACACACAATTCAATTAAAGGAGGCTTTTATTGGTGGTTATGTATTCTACATTGTGCAACATCAAACTGTTAATGTAGTCAGAGAATAGTCAATACTCCCCCTCCCCACTCTCTCCCTCTCCCCACTCTCTCCCTCTCTCTCCCTCTCGGTCTCTCTCTCCCTCTCTCTCCCTCTCGCTCTCTGTTGCTCTCTGTGTCCCTCTCTCCACCCCTCTCTCCCCCCTCCTCTCCCTCTCTCTCTCTCGTGAATGGTATATTCTGGGTGTTTGATAGGGTCTCGCCTGTCTATATCCATGCATGATGTCCTCTTGAGTCACCTCACCTCCTCCTGACTAGCACGAGCAGAGAGTTGGCATGAGCACGAATTCCTTGAGGGAAGAGGAGGCTGCATAATATCCGAGACCAAATAACCAAACATGGGATAGCCTCCTAAATCTCTGGTCAAGACAAGCAACCCATGTGCCACGAGGTCGGAATGAAGCATTCGGACATGACTGCTTATGTTTTTCAAGCTGGATGAGCAAACCTCCATCTTATATCAGTCCGGTAAAACCTCCATCTTATATAGGTCCGGTAAAACCTCCATCTTATATCAGTCCGGTAAAACCTCCATCTTATATCAGTCCGGTAAAACCTCCATCTATATCAGTCCGGTAAAACCTCCATCTTATATCAGTCCGGTAAAACCTCCATCTATATCAGTCCGGTAAAACCTTCATCTATATCAGTCCGGTAAAACCTCCATCTTATATCAGTCCGGTAAAACCTCCATCTTATATCAGTCCGGTAAAACCTCCATCTTATATCAGTCTGGTAAAACCTCCATCTTATATCAGTTCGGTAAAACCTCCATCTTATATCAGTCCGATAAAACCTCCATCTTATATCAGTCCGGTAAAACCTTCATCTTATATCAGTCCGGTAAAACCTCCATCTTATATCAGTCCGGTAAAACCTCCATCTTATATCAGTCCGGTAAAACCTCCATCTTATATCAGTCCGATAAAACCTCCATCTATATCAGTCCGGTAAAACCTCCATCTTATATCAGTCCGGTAAAACCTCCATCTTATATCAGTCCGGTAAAACCTCCATCTATATCAGTCCGGTAAAACCTCCATCTTATATCAGTCCGGTAAAACCTCCATCTATATCAGTCCGGTAAAACCTTCATCTTACATCAGTCCGGTAAAAATCCATCTTATATCAGTCCGGTCAAACCTCCATCTTATATCAGTCCGGTAAAACCTCCATCTTATATCAGTCCGGTAAAACCTCCATCTTATATCAGTCCGGTAAAACCTCCATCTTATATCAGTCCGGTAAAACCTCCATCTTATATCAGTCCGGTAAAACCTCCATCTTATATAGATCCGGTAAAACCTCCATCTTATATCAGTCCGGTAAAACCTCCATCTTATATCAGTCCGGTAAAACCTCCATCTTATATCAGTCCGGTAAAACCTCCATCTTATATCAGTCCGGTAAAACCTCCATCTTATATCAGTCCGGTAAAACCTCCATCTATATCAGTCCGGTAAAACCTCCATCTTATATCAGTCCGGTAAAACCTCCATCTATATCAGTCCGGTAAAACCTTCATCTATATCAGTCCGGTAAAACCTCCATCTTATATCAGTCCGGTAAAACCTCCATCTTATATCAGTCCGGTAAAACCTCCATCTTATATCAGTCTGGTAAAACCTCCATCTTATATCAGTCCGGTAAAACCTCCATCTTATATCAGTCCGATAAAACCTCCATCTTATATCAGTCCGGTAAAACCTTCATCTTATATCAGTCCGGTAAAACCTCCATCTTATATCAGTCCGGTAAAACCTCCATCTTATATCAGTCCGGTAAAACCTCCATCTTATATCAGTCCGGTAAAACCTCCATCTATATCAGTCCGGTAAAACCTCCATCTTATATCAGTCCGGTAAAACCTCCATCTTATATCAGTCCGGTAAAACCTTCACCTTATATCAGTCCGGTAAAACCTCCATCTTATATCAGTCCGGTAAAACCTCCATCTATATCAGTCCGGTAAAACCTTCATCTTATATCAGTCCGGTAAAAATCCATCTTATATCAGTCCGGTCAAACCTCCATCTTATATCAGTCCGGTAAAACCTCCATCTTATATCAGTCCGGTAAAACCTCCATCTTATATCAGTCCGGTAAAACCTCCATCTTATATCAGTCCGGTAAAACCTCCATCTTATATAGATCCGGTAAAACCTCCATCTTATATCAGTCCGGTAAAACCTCCATCTTATATCAGTCCGGTAAAACCTCCATCTTATATCAGTCCGGTAAAACCTCCATCTTATATAGGTCCGGTAAAACCTCCATCTTATATCAGTCCGGTAAAACCTCCATCTTATATCAGTCCGGTAAAACCTCCATCTATATCAGTCCGGTAAAACCTCCATCTTATATCAGTCCGGTAAAACCTCCATCTTATATCAGTCCGGTAAAACCTCCATCTTATATCAGTCTGGTAAAACCTCCATCTTATATCAGTCCGGTAAAACCTCCATCCTATATCAGTCCGGTAAAACCTCCATCTTATATCAGTCTGGTAAAACGTCCATCTTATATCAATCCGGTAAAACCTCTGTCTATATCAGTCCGGTAAAACCTCCATCTTATATCAGTCCGGAAAAACCTCAATCTTATATCAATCCGGTAAAACCTACGTCTATATCAGTCGGGTAAAACCTCCATCTAAATCAGTCCGGTAAAACCTCCATCTATATCAGTCCGGTAAAACCTCCGTCTATATCAGTCCGGTAAAACCTCCATCTATATCAGTCCGGTAAAACCTCCATCTTATATCAGTCCGGTAAAACCTCCATCTATATCAGTCCGGTAAAACCTCCATCTTATATCAGTCTGGTAAAACCTACGTCTATATCAGTCCGGTCAAACCTCCATCTATATCAGTCCGGTAAAACCTCCATCTTATATCAATCCGGTAAAACCTTCGTCTATATCAGTCCGGTAAAACCTCCATCTTATATCAGTCCGGTAAAACCTCCATCTTATATCAGTCCGGTAAAACCTACGTCTATATCAGTCGGGTAAAACCTCCGTCTATATCAGTCCGGTAAAACCTCCATCTTATATCAGTCGGGTAAAACCTCCATCTTATATCCGTCCGGTAAAACCTTCATCTTATATCAGTCCGGTAAAACCTCCATCTTATATCAGTCCGGTCACACCTCCATCTTCTATCAGTCGGGTAAAACCTCCATCTTATATCAGTCCGGTCAAACCTCCATCTATATCAGTCCGGTCACACCTCCATCTTATATCAGTCTGGTAAAACCTTCACCTTATATCAGTCCGGTCAAACCTCCATCTTCTATCAGTCCGGTCAAACCTCCATCTTCTATCAGTCCGGTAAAACCTCCATCTTATATCAGTCCGGTCAAACCTCCATCTATATCAGTCCGGTCACACCTCCATCTTCTATCAGTCGGGTAAAACCTCCATCTTATATCCGTCCGGTAAAACCTTCATCTTATATCAGTCCGGTAAAACCTCCATCTTATATCAGTCCGGTCACACCTCCATCTTCTATCAGTCCGGTAAAACCTCCATCTTATATCAGTCCGGTCAAACCTCCATCTATATCAGTCCGGTCACACCTCCATCTTATATCAGTCTGGTAAAACCTTCACCTTATATCAGTCCGGTCAAACCTCCATCTATATCAGTCCGGTCACACCTCCATCTTATATCAGTCTGGTAAAACCTTCACCTTATATCAGTCCGGTCAAACCTCCATCTTCTATCAGTCCGGTAAAACCTTCACCTTATATCAGTCCGGTCAAACCTCCATCTTCTATCAGTCCGGTAAAACCTTCACCTTATATCAGTCCGGTCACACCTCCATCTTCTATCAGTCGGGTAAAACCTCCATCTATATCAGTCCGGTAAAACCTTCACCTTATATCAGTCCGGTCAAACCTCCATCTTCTATCAGTCCGGTCAAACCTCCATCTTCTATCAGTCCGGTAAAACCTCCGTCTATATCAGTCCGGTCAAACCTCCATCTTCTATCAGTCCGGTAAAACCTTCACCTTATATCAGTCCGGTCACATCTGAAGAAGTCCTCATCCCGGGTCGAAGGGCGTTTGTCCTGCAAGGTACCGGCAGGCGGCCTGGCAGGGAACATGTCCATGTGTGTCTCCTAACCTCATGTGGCCCATGTGTAGGAAACGTAGCAGAGGCCTTGGCTGGTGCATGTGGTCTGTGTGGATGGTGGGGATGATGGAGACTGGCCTTGCGTGTGTGTTGGTTAAATGTAAGGCGGCCAGTACACACAGAACGCCTGTCGTGGTCTGGATCGGTACCGACTCTTAGGCCGTGTAGAGGCCAGCTGCTATGCGCCTTTGTGTTTCTTGCCCACAAGCAGCAGGCCTGCGGAGCAGAAAGGCTGGAAACCCCTCCAGCTGGGGATGCTCGCCTTCATGTGCCGCCGCTGTTACTGATCACCGAGGGTCGCCTTAACCAGGAAGTGGACGTTTACCCGGAAGTGGACAGGAATTTGCAGGGTTTGATGTCTGAGGCTGTAATGACCACGGATGTGTAGACTCGCTCGCCCTTGGCTAACGGGTCAGACCCTGTAGTTGACTGGTTAGCGCAGTCGTCCATGGTGTGGGTGACTCGGGTTTGCTTCCTAGGTCGCTGAATTGAGGTTATGTAGAATTGGGGGCGTAGCCGGGAACCTGTGTGCTGTGACGTGGCCAGCTGCTCGCAGGTTCCCAGCATAGAAAGTTGACATCCTGATTTAAAACTGACCGTAACTGCTGGCCGCTGAACTTGACCTTAGAAATTTCATGAGCATTGACCCCCCCCCCTTGTTTAAAGCGAGATATTCATATCGGCTGCCTCTTCTTTTCTGAAGGCTTCTTTGTGTTTTGCCCAGGGGGTTTTTGTGCCACCGAAGTTGGCATGTTGGACATGTTTGAAATTTACAGCAAACTAACAACACAAACGCAGTATCGACACGGATAATACTGTGAACTGCATTTAGTGAAGGTCCACTTTGTTCCAGCGTCAGTTCCTCTGTTCTCTACAGAGAACTGCCGCCATCAAACCGACCTCCAACCCTCCAGCTCAACAGTAGCCGTCACCACGGGTAGGATCCCGGGATCCTACCTGTGGGCCTGGGAACAAGGCCTGGGAACAAGGCCTGGGAACAAGGCCTGGGAACAAGGCCTGGGAACTAAGCTCCTCCCTTACGTTCTCACTGTTGTTTTGCCCGTGGCGCTGCATAAACTCAGCCGCTCTCGAACCCAAGCACGCAAAGTGTGGACGTGAGAACTTGGGGAGAACGTCCTTGCTAGTTGTTCTTGGAAGAATGACCTCGCAAGTTCACAAGCACCCAGAACGCTTTGCTGCCAAGTTGAGCCGATGGGTGGGTTCTTCCTGGTTCTGCACAATCTCCCCGGCACAGAGGCCGCCGCCCGAAGTGCTCCTCCATATGCAGGGCTGGGTTTCAGGAGCCAAAACAAGGGACCTTTTACAATACACCAAGCTCAGCTGATTACTCCACTACTGTACAGCAACAGTGCAACGTCTGTTTGTAATACTAAAGCACCGCCAGCCCCTTTCACACGATATCTGAAAAGTGCATAGTGGGTTTGTCGCCTGAACATCGCTCGGAAGGGAGCTTAAGGATGAAATACCGGAGGACAAACAGTACCGCTGCTCACCACTGCGCTCAGTGGCGCGTCTGAAGGCCGAAAGGAACGCTGGGATATGTGTGTTGACAAGTTCACACAAGTTACCCACCGATGTGTCCTCGGTAAAGTGGGCGTGTGAGGAAGTGTAACCGCTCCTGGCGTAATGCCAACCTGTGTATTGGGACGGTACTTGGGCCGCGACTGATGACGTTTCACAAGGACACAAGAACGCAGACTGAGAAAGGGTCGTTATCTCCCCGTTTCTCCCCCCTAATGTCATCTTATACTGCTAGTTTTACACACACACACACACACACACACACACACACACACACACATATATGTGTGTGTGTGTGTGTGTGTGTGTGTGTGTGTGTATACACATATATATACATATATGTGTATATATACACACACACATATATGTGTATATATGTATAAGTATGTGGATGTATACATATATACACATATATACACATATACATATACATATATATGTGTGTGTATATACACACATATATACATATACACATATATATGTATATATATAGGTGTATGTGTGTATATATACATACAGACACATATGCACATATACATATACATACATATATTTATATATGTGCTTTTTATGTATATACACACACACACACATGTGTGTGTGTGTGTGTGTATATATAGGTGGTGGTAATGCTGACAGACCATAAGCTCTGCATTGTGCAATCACAGAAACACTGACACGTCTCCTGTGGAGCGCTCTCGTTCTGGGTGAAGGTCGTCGGTGTGTGTGTGTGTGTGTGTGTGTGTGTGTGTGTGTGTGTGTGTGTGTGTGTGTGTGTGTGTGAGAGAGAGAGAGAGACAAAAGGTATTCCAGGAAAGCACTCTTTAGGAAGGTACAGCGTTATTTCAAGTAGACAAAGTGTGTGTGTGTGTGTGTGTGTGTGTGTGTGTGTGTGTGTGTGTGTGTGTGTGTGTGTGTGTGTGTGTGTGTGTGTGTGTGTGTGTGTGTGTGTGTGTGTCTTCTTATGACCACGGTGATCTGCTTGTAAATCAGCCCAGGTTTCAGTGTGAATGGAGCAGTGTAAGTGTTATTGATCTCCAGTAATAGCGGCGTCATAAATTGCGGCGTGTATAATAAAGGCCGTCAGACTGAAGCTGACCTTCTACTACCGACTGGTCTCCACCGCGGAGGCCGGAGGATTTCCACACCCCTCCAAAACCCCCAACCAAACATACAATACAATGAAATAAGATAGAAGGGAAATGGTTTACGATAGCTGTTGTGCGTCATCAAACTCACAGCGTGTCTCAGGCCCCTGACAGACGCGTCGTCATCACAGCAGCCCAGCTCTGGGGGCGCAGCAGCCCAGTTCTGGGGGCGCAGCCTTGGGGGGCGCAGCAGCCCAGCTCTGGGGGCCCAGCAGCCCAGGGGGCCCAGCCTTGGGGGGCGCAGCAGCCCAGCTCTGGGGGCCCAGCAGCCCAGGGGGCCCAGCCTTGGGGGGCGCAGCAGCCCAGCTCTGGGGGCCCAGCAGCCCAGGGGGCCCAGCCTTGGGGGGCGCAGCAGCCCAGCTCTGGGGGCGCAGCAGCTCTGGGGGCGCAGCAGCCCAGCTCTGGGGGCCCAGCCGCCCAGCTCTGGGGGCGCAGCAGCTCTGGGGGCGCAGCCGCCCAGCTCTGGGGGCCCAGCCGCCCAGCTCTGGGGGCGCAGCAGCTCTGGGGGCCCAGCCGCCCAGCTCTGGGGGCGCAGCCGCCCAGCTCTGGGGGCGCAGCAGCCCAGCTCTGGGGGCCCAGCCGCCCAGCTCTGGGGGCGCAGCAGCTCTGGGGGCGCAGCAGCCCAGCCGCCCAGCTCTGGGGGCCCAGCCGCCCAGCTCTGGGGGTGCAGCAGCTCTGGGGGCGCAGCAGCCCAGCTCTGGGGGCCCAGCCGCCCAGCTCTGGGGGCGCAGCAGCTCTGGGGGCGCAGCAGCCCAGCCGCCCAGCTCTGGGGGCCCAGCCGCCCAGCTCTGGGGGCCCAGCCGCCCAGCCCTAGGGGGCCCATCACAGGTCTCCGTCACACGGACGCTCCCATGCCGTTCGCGTCTATGGCCACTTTAGAGACGCCAGTTTTCCCCGAACATGCGTGTCTTTGTTTGTTGTTGGAGCAAGGGTCAGACTGGCTCTCTACCAAATCACCACACTGGGACCACATTTACACCCTACTCACCCTAACGAGCCCTGTGATGGCCCGGCGGCCTGTCTTCCCGCCTGCCGCCCAGTGGCTGCTGGGATAGGCTGCAGCATCCCCGCGACCCTGAGAGCCGGATAAGCGGTGTGGTTAATGGATGGATGGATGGATGTTCCCCCCTTTTTCTCCCCAATTGTACTTGGCCAATTACCCCACTCCTCCGGGCCGTCCCGGTTGCTGCCCCACCCCGTCTGCTGATCCGGGGGGGGGGGGCTGCAGACTGCCACATGCCTCCTCCAAAACAAGTGGAACCACCAGCCGCTTCTTTTCACCTGGCAGTGAGGAGTGCCACCAGGGGGACGTAGCGCGTTGGAGGATCCCGCCAGTCCCCCCCCCCGAACAGGCGCCCCGACCAACCAGAGGAGGCGCTAGTGCAGCAACCAGGACACATACCCACATGCGGCTTCCCCCCCCACAGACACGGCCAATTGTGTCTGTAGGGACGCCCGAAATAGCTGGAGGTAACGCGGGGATTCGAACCAGCGATCCCCGTGTTGGTAGGCAACGGAATAGACCGCCACGCCACCCGGACGCCCCTAACATGCATGTCTGTGGACCGTGTGAGGAAACCGGGGTACCCGTAAGAAAGCCAAGTAAACATGGGGAGAACATGGAAGAACATGCAAACGCCACTCCGATGGGCAGGAATTGAAACCAAGCCCACAGTCCAGTTTGTCTTACTGGTAGGAATGTGGTACTGCAGAATCCAGTTTGTCTTGCTGGTAGGAATGTGGTACTGCAGAATCCAGTTTGTCTTGCTGGTAGGAATGTGATACTGCAGAATCCAGTTTGTCTTGCTGGTAGGAATGTGGTACTGCATAATCCAGTTTGTCTTGCTGGTAGGAATGTGGTACTGCAGAATCCAGTTTGTCTTACTGGTAGGAAAGTGGTAATGCAGAATCCAGTTTGTCTTACTGGTAGGAATGTGGTACTGCAGAATCCAGTTTGTCTTACTGGTAGGAAAGTGGTACTGCAGAATCCAGTTTGTCTTGCTGGTAGGAATGTGGTACTGCAGAATCCAGTTTGTCTTGCTGGTAGGAATGTGGTACTGCAGAATCCAGTTTGTCTTACTGGTAGGAAAGTGGTACTGCAGAATCCAGTTTGTCTTGCTGGTAGGAATGTGGTACTGCAGAATCCAGTTTGTCTTGCTGGTAGGAATGTGGTACTGCAGAATCCAGTTTGTCTTACTGGTAGGAAAGTGGTACTGCAGAATCCAGTTTGTCTTGCTGGTAGGAATGTGGTACTGCAGAATCCAGTTTGTCTTGCTGGTAGGAATGTGGTACTGCAGAATCCAGTTTGTCTTGCTGGTAGGAAAGTGGTACTGCAGAATCCAGTTTGTCTTACTGGTAGGAATGTGGTATTGCAGAATCCAGTTTGTCTTGCTGGTAGGAAAGTGGTACTGCAGAATCCAGTTTGTCTTACTGGTAGGAATTTGATACTGCAGAATCCAGTTTGTCTTACTGGT
>NC_079215.1:854714-862214 GCF_029633865.1 Lampris incognitus | reverse complement strand
CTATTAAAACTTGATATACCCAGGAAGTACTGATGGTCTATATTGCCTATTAAAACTTGAACGACCCAGGAAGTACTGATGGTCTATATTGCCTATTAAAACTTGATCTACCCAGGGAGTACTGATGGTCTATATTGCCTATTAAAACTTGAACTAACCAGGAAGTACTGATGGTCTATATTGTCTATTAAAACTTGATCTACCCAGGAAGTGCTGATGGTCTATATTGCCTATTAAAACTTGATATACCCAGGAAGAACTGATGGTCTATATTGTCTATTAAAACTTGATCTACCCAGGAAGTACTGATGGTCTATATTGTCTATTAAAACTTGATCTACCCAGGAAGTACTGATGGTCTATATATCCTATTAAAACCTGATGTACCCAGGAAGTGCTGATGGTCTATATATCCTATTAAAACTTGATCTACCCAGGAAGTACTGATGGTCTATATATCCTATTAAAACTTGAACTACCCAGGAAGTACTGATGGTCTATATATCCTATTAAAACTTGAACTACCCAGGAAGTGCTGATGGTCTATATATCCTATTAAAACTTGATCTAGCCAGGAAGTACTGATGGTCTATATATCCTATTAAAACTTGAACTACCCAGGAAGTACTGATGGTCTATATATCCTATTAACACTTGATCTAACCAGGAAGTGCTGATGGTCTATATTGCCTATTAAAACTTGATCTACCCAGGAAGTGCTGATGGTCTATATTGTCTATTAAAACTTGATCTACCCAGGAAGTGCTGATGGTCTATATTGCCTATTAAAACTTGATCTAACCAGGAAGTGCTGATGGTCTATATTGCCTATTAAAACTTGATCTAACCAGGAAGTGCTGATGGTCTATATTGCCTATTAAAACTTGATCTACCCAGGAAGTGCTGATGGTCTATATTGTCTATTAAAACTTGATCTACCCAGGAAGTGCTGATGGTCTATATTGCCTATTAAAACTTGATCTACCCAGGAAGTACTGATGGTCTATATTGTCTATTAAAACTTGATCTACCCAGGAAGTGCTGATGGTCTATATATCCTATTAAAACCTGATGTACCCAGGAAGAACTGATGGTCTATATATCCTATTAAAACTTGATCTACCCAGGAAGTGCTGATGATCTATATTGCCTATTAAAACTTGATATACCCAGGAAGAACTGATGGTCTATATTGTCTATTAAAACTTGAACTACCCAGGAAGTACTGATGGTCTATATTGTCTATTAAAACTTGATCTACTCAGGAAGTGCTGATGGTCTATATTGCCTATTAAAACTTGATCTACCCAGGAAGTGCTGATGGTCTATATTGCCTATTAAAACTTGATCTACCCAGGAAGTGCTGATGGTCTATATTGCCTATTAAAACTTGAACTACCCAGGAAGTACTGATGGTCTATATTGCCTATTAAAACTTGATCTACCCAGGAAGTACTGATGGTCTATATTGCCTATTAATACTTGATCTACCCAGGAAGTGCTGATGGTCTATATTGACTATTAAAACTTGATCTACCCAGGAAGTGCTGATGGTTTATATTGACTATTAATACTTGATCTACCCAGGAAGTGCTGATGGTCTATATTGCCTATTAAAACTTGAACGACCCAGGAAGTGCTGATGGTCTATATTGCCTATTAAAACTTGATCTACCCAGGAAGTGCTGATGGTCTATATTGCCTATTAATACTTGAACGACCCAGGAAGTACTGATGGTCTATATTGCCTATTAATACTTGAACTACCCAGGAAGTGCTGATGGTCTATATTGACTATTAAAACTTGAACTACTTTGGTGTAAACTCGTATTTACAGACATTTGTCTCTTCGTGTTGAGAGCCTGTCCCACTGTTACTACATGTACCAGCATGCACTGCACCAGCGCACCGCCGTCATGGCGCGCCACTACAGCCGTAATGCTTCTAATACTCTCTTTGTTCCGTAGTCTTTTCTTTTTTGGGGGGGGGATGCCCCCATGTTTCTTCCCAGCTGTACTTGGCCAATTACCCCATTCTTCCCCACTCTTCCCACCCGCAGACACGGCCAATTCCGTGATTCGAACTGGTGAACCCTGTGTTGGTAGGCAACGGAATGGAGCGCTACGCTACCCGGGCGCCCACCCTTTGTCCCGGAGTCTGTTTTTACTTCCAAGTGTGTGACGTCATTTGACACGTCATCAGTGGGCGGCGCTAAGAGACCACGTTTTAGTAAGTTTGGTCAACTAAACCACCGTCTGTAGGCGGTGTGGCGCTCACTTCCTCGTAGCAGTCGGAGAGCTGAAGAAATAACGATATGCATCGGAGAACACGATGCCACAGACTTAAGGCCATTTCCAGGTGGACAGTGATGGATTTCCGAGGTCAGTGTAACCGGTTCTTTTCTTGGCCGGGTGCGGGATTCGATACGAATGTACTGCACCACAAGGCCACATCACTAACCGCTCGGCTAAAGGGTCAGCAGACCCGTTAGCTAGGGGCTAACGTGTCTTATTAGTAGTTTACATTAGTAAACATGCTGGAGCCCAATTCTACCATTCCGTCACGGCCATACATACGTTTATGACTTGTTTTGTTTACAAGAGCCGGCTGCGCAATAACATATGATGTAGCGGACTATATGCACATAATTCGCCATAATCGGTTGACGTTGTGCGTTAGGTAGACACGGGCCCTTTAAGAGAGTGTTTCCGGGTTGGCAGGGCGGAGCTACTGCGATTGGTGGAGCAGCGCCATCGCCATGTTGCTCTCGTGGGGATTTGTACGGAAGAATAAATGACACGCGTTCGTGTAGTCCACGAGATAAATTGTCCGTCTCTACTTTCCTGCAATTCCCACATTGGATCATTCATTCTTCCGTACAAAATTCCCACACTGGATCATTCATTCTTCCGTACAAAATTCCCACATTGGATCATTCATTCTTCCGTGCAAAATTCCCACATTGGATCATTCATTCTTCCGTACAAAATTCCCACATTGGATCATTCATTATTCCGTACAACATTCCCACACTGGATCATTCATTCTTCCGTACAAAATTCCACATTGGATCATTTATTCTTCCGTACAAAATCCCGACGAGAGCGACATGGCGCTGCTCCAACAGTCCTAGTAGCTCCGCCCCGTCAACCCGGAAACACTTTCTTAAAGGGCCCGTGTCTGCCTAACTCAACGTCGACATCATGGTGAGTTATCCCCATATAGTCCGCTACCATACGCCCATTTCACGCCGCGGCCATCTTGGATTTTAAAAAACCAAGTGGTGGGAATTTAGCCACGCCCCCTTCTTACTCAATCGGAAATCAATGCAGCCGGGGCCAGCAGCAGCAAACATGGTTTGGACTACCAACCTCGAGCACCTACCGTCATTTACTACAATATGAAAACTAAGCTGGATCTTTTCTTCTTCGAGTACTTTCTGCCTCTGCTGTGCCAGTGAGGAGACACACACACATACACACACACACAGGGCTGTATTCAAAGAAGCTGTTTAACCACAATAAAATAAAAAATAAGATACATTTCATTTTTATACTGTACATTCAATATTTATACATTAAATTATCCCATCTACAATATTTTCATTCTTTGTCCTTTAACTTTAACAAAACTGTTGGTTCATTTTAAACTAAAATATGTTGGGTCAACTGTCATTCTGTTGTAGCAATAAACTGGAACTGGCTACCAACTCAAATCATCAGTTGTTTACTAAACTAAGATAGTGATTGCTCATCTCAAGGTGTGGGCTAAAAAATGGGACTGTACTGAAGTGAAGTTAAATATGTTTCAATCTATCTAAGGTTTGTGTGCACTATTTTCTTGTCAGCTGAATTTAACAAAGGTTTAAAACAGTGGTCCCTGAAAATGTGTTAGGAGAGCACACACAGTCCCCAGTTGGTTGACTGTTCCACTTAGTGAAAGGGGTATGACTCCATCAAAAATGTGGTACCCCTTTATGCGTCTTATTGACCGTTCGACGTGTATTCTCAAGCCAGCAATACTCTGTGTGTCTGTGAGCTCATCACAGCTAAACTGTCCACTTGGGCCTAAAAATACAGGGATGACAAGTTTTACATCTATTTCATCGAGCAGGTCTTTGATAAGGAAGCCCTTATCAGCCATGACCTCATCACCTGACTCTAAGAGGTCCAGAACACCTGACCTCTTAGTTATCTCCTTATCAGAAATACATCCTGTGTATAGATTACTTACCAGGCTAACTGACCCTGAGGGAGTGATCCCAATTAGGGATTTCAGTGTAGTGTTACTTTTATAATGGGAGTATGTCATGGTGTTCAAAACCTTCCAACTAGCTGTCTCGATGCGGATCTCTGTGCAGTCTAGTATCACTCTTGTGTTTGGGTAGAATTCTCTGAATACTGGTGGCATTAGCTCATCTACTGCTGCTCTACTAGGCCATATTGGGAGGGTCCCTAACATAAAGAGCAAATAGTGGCCCATGTCGTACAGTTCCTGCTGACTGTGGCCGGCGACACATTGACTCGTACAGATAAATCCAGAGCAACAAAGCCCTGCCTCACACGGCACAAGAACAGGAAAAACTGATCAATCAGCCATAAATGCTCTGCATGGAAGCCAGACACAGAAATGTGTTCTAGGTTGTGGCTGTTCCTTTGCATTTGAGTCCATCGCACCATGGACTCTGCAGTAGGCTGTAAAGCTAGGAAGAGTGCTTTGAGGGTGTGGTAATCCTTAAAACCAGTGTAAAACCTGATCAGATTGGGCGCACACTGGAAGCGTTCTAGACCAAAACGCTCACTTTTCAGCTTTTTCTTTTCGTCCTCCAGGAAAGCGATGCGTTTCTTTACTGCGTCAAGGTGGTCTTCCCCAGAAAGGGGCTTCACGTCGTAGTCATGATCAGGTAGAGTCGCCCAAACCTCACTGGACACAGGAGGATATGTCATACATGTGGGAAGCAATATAAATCCACACATTTTCCTCTTATCAAGATGATGTGTCAGAACAGAGCTATCCTCTATTGAGAGATTAGTGAATATATAGTATATACATATACACATATATATATATATATATACACACACACACACATATATATACACATATCTATACAGATTTATCTCTTTCCCTTCTTTGATAGGAGTTGCAGGATGGTACACAGCAGTACGACATGTTGCTTCCAGCAGTTTTCAATGAAGTAAGAAGGGGGCGTGGCTAAATTCCCACCGCTTGGTTTTTTTTAAATCCAAGATGGCCACGGTGTGAAATGGGCGTATGGCTGGCTACTTTTAGTATGTTATTAAAGAAGGGAAGCTGACGCGCTTTAAGTGAAAAGGAAAAATGAATTTTATACGAATAAGAAATGCTGCATGCGTCAGATTTATTATTTCATGAAGGACTTTTTTCAAGTCGTAATTTTTTTTTTAATATTGCGATGACTATCGCATTGTGGACTTTGTAATCTTAAGTATTGTCGTACCATCAATGTTTGGTATCGTTACATCTTTAGTTCCCACCCTTGTAACAATGACGTCTTTGCACCAAAGCCAACACAGACAGTCAAATGTATTTCCGACTACACGGCCATACTGTTGCCCAGTCATATTGGCTGTAGCAGTGGTAGAGTAGAAGCACTGCCGCGTCATCATCATGTTCCAGTCCTGTTTGCCGTTTGAGGAGGAACCTGTTCCAGCCGTTGCACCAGTGTTCATCCCACCACATCAGAAATGTCAACAGCAGTTAATGGAGAGTGTCTCCAACCATGGTAGAAACACATTATGTCGTCTGACTGCATGGTCTACATGGACAAAATAAACATTTATTCATGGAGAAAAATCCTTAATTTCAGCTGTAACTTGTGCCAGAGTGGAAAATGATTGCCTCGAGAGATGAAAAGTCATTCTTGCCAGACCCAACACTGTACAGAGATGCCCGTGAGGATTATTTGTCAAACTTCATCTAAATGTTACCAAGCAAACTGACCGCCACAGTCTTCCCTACAGTCTGCAGCAGCCGAGTGAGTATTTACCTGTTGGTAGGTGGGCGGGTGTGGGTGGATAGAAGGAGAGCTGAAGACTTGAATTTACAATCTGGATGCCCTCTGCCGCTCTGCCCGTCCCTCAGGCGCTTCAGATTTATTCCAGGAGCGTTGCTTCAGTGATGGTCAACAGCACAGGTTGGGGGTATAGAGGCCATCCTGTAACCACAAGGTCCCCAGTTCAATCCCCTCTGCTCCTACACAGTGGAGGCTAAGAGGTAAATCTCCTCAGGAATCGATAGTAAGTCACACACACACACACACACACACACACACACACACACACACACACACACACACACACACGTGTGCACACAACCCCCCCCCCTCAAAAAAAAGAAGCAAACCCACACCCACAAGTGAGCAGAGCCAACACAGGGATGCTTTGAGATGCTTTTTAGATTTACGCGGGCCGACTCCACCGGTGCAGCTTGAGTGTAGCACTTCTCAACTTGATTTTGCTGAAATGGGTTTGCATATAGTGTGCGCCACCACAAAAGGAGATGGGCAACTCATAACCCTTTCATTTTGAAAATGAAAGTGCACACTTCGGGGAATAGCTTATTCTCTTTCTTTCCTGACGTCAGTGTCATTTCCTTTTTATATCGAGCTTCCCTTGATCTTGCCCTTACGCTGGCATTTGAAGTTTCATACACATTCTTGCAGGCGTGTATGTGTGTGTGTGTGTACTCTGGTTTGTGCATGTGTTGGTGTGTTTTGGTGAAGTTGAGAGTATGTGTTTGTGTGTGTGTGTATGTATGTATGTGTATTTGTGTTTAGTTTGATGTCTACTGTCTGTTGTAGACGTACGGGTTTTCTTTATGTCTGTACCCTCCCATCACACCGCAAACAAACTGGTGGACTTGAAAAGACTGCAGGCGTTCGTTCAAATCAAATGCCCACTGACACATTTGGGCAGACAGCAGAGGCGGGAAGTAACGAAGTACAAATACTTCATTACTGTACTGAAGTAGATTTTTTTTTAGATATCTGTACTTTACTTGAGTGTTAATTTTTCTGAAGACTTTGTGATTTTACGCCATACATTTTAACACAAATGTCTACTTACATTTTCGAAGCAGGCTTGTCACTTTAGTGTTAATGCATTCGAGGGGAATTATCGATTATTTTTATTTTGCATTGCACGCCTTCCCAACATCAAGACCGATTTCAACCTAAATGGACGGGACAATAATTCAGTTACTGCAAATTAAGCCAGCCTAGCTGGGATCTGTGTAGCTCGGAGCAGTGGGCTGCCACCTTGTTGCAGCGCCCAGGGACCAGCTCCAGTCCGCCTTTCCACTGCCTCGGTCAGGGACACAGACAGGAGTATTAACCCATGTCTTTTTGATGGTGGGGGAAACCGGAGCACCTGGAGAAAACCCACTGCAGACATGGTGGAAACATGCAAACTCCACACAGACGACAACTTGGGAGGACCCCCAAGGTTGAACAACCCCGGG
>NC_079215.1:847214-849714 GCF_029633865.1 Lampris incognitus | reverse complement strand
TCTAACCAGCACTCGACTCTCTCCTCTTCTGCTAACCAGCACTCGACCCTCTCCTCCTCTTCTAACCAGCACTCGACCCTCTCCTCTTCTTCTAACCAGCACTCGACCCTCTCCTCCTCCTCCTCTTCTAACCAGCACTCGACCCTCTCCTCTTCTTCTAACCAGCACTCGACCCTCTCCTCTTCTTCTAACCAGCACTCGACCCTCTCCTCTTCTTCTAACCAGCACTCGACCCTCTCCTCTTCTGCTAACCAGCACTCGACCCTCTACTCTTCTTCTGCTAACCAGCACTCGACCCTCTCCTCTTCTTCTAACCAGCACTCGACCCTCTCCTCTTCTTCTAACCAGCACTCGACCCTCTCCTCTTCTGCTAACCAGCACTCGACCCTCTCCTCTTCTTCTAACTAGCACTCGACCCTCTCCTCTTCTTCTAACCAGCACTCGACCCTCTCCTCTTCTTCTAACCGGCACTCGACCCTCTCCTCTTCTTCTAACTAGCACTCGACCCTCTACTCTTCTTCTGCTAACCAGCACTCGACCCTCTCCTCTTCTTCTAACCGGCACTCGACCCTCTCCTCTTCTTCTAACCGGCACTCGACCCTCTCCTCTTCTTCTAACCGGCACTCGACCCTCTCCTCTTCTTCTAACCGGCACTCGACCCTCTCCTCTTCTTCTAACCGGCACTCGACCCTCTCCTCTTCTTCTAACCGGCACTCGACCCTCTCCTCTTCTTCTAACCGGCACTCGACCCTCTCCTCTTCTTCTAACCGGCACTCGACCCTCTCCTCTTCTTCTAACCGGCACTCGACCCTCTCCTCTTCTTCTAACCGGCACTCGACCCTCTCCTCTTCTTCTAACCGGCACTCGACCCTCTCCTCTTCTTCTAACCGGCACTCGACCCTCTCCTCTTCTTCTAACCGGCACTCGACCCTCTCCTCTTCTTCTAACCGGCACTCGACCCTCTCCTCTTCTTCTAACCGGCACTCGACCCTCTCCTCTTCTTCTAACCAGCACTCGACCCTCTCCTCTTCTTCTAACCAGCACTCGACCCTCTACTCTGGAGAGGGTCGAGTGCTGGGGGAAAGTGAAGCTCCACGGGTGGAGTGAAGTGTACTGGACTTGGGCCGCCTGCGGATGGAGGGGGAAAGTGAAGCTCCACGGGTGGAGTGAAGTGTACTGGACTTGGGCCGCCTGCGGATGGAGGGGGAAAGTGAAGCTCCACGGGTGGAGTGAAGTGTACTGGACTTGGGCCGCCTGCGGATGGAGGGGGAAAGTGAAGCTCCACGGGTGGAGTGAAGTGTACTGGACTTGGGCCGCCTGCGGATGGAGGGGGAAAGTGAAGCTCCACGGGTGGAGTGAAGTGTACTGGACTTGGGCCGCCTGCGGATGGAGGGGGAAAGTGAAGCTCCACGGGTGGAGTGAAGTGTACTGGACTTGGGCCGCCTGCGGATGAAGGGGGAAAGTGAAGCTCCACGGGTGGAGTGAAGTGTACTGGACTTGGGCCGCCTGCGGATGGAGGGGGAAAGTGAAGCTCCACGGGTGGAGTGAAGTGTACTGGACTTGGGCCGCCTGCGGATGGAGGGGGAAAGTGAAGCTCCACAGGTGGAGTGAAGTGTACTGGACTTGGGCCGCCTGCGGATGGAGGGGAAAGTGAAGCTCCACGGGTGGAGTGAAGGTGTACTGGACTTGGGCCGTCTGCGGATGGAGGGGGAAAGTGAAGCTCCACGGGTGGAGTGAGGTGTATTGGACTTGGGCCGCCTGCGGATGGAGGGGGAAAGTGAAGCTCCACGGGTGGAGTGAAGTGTACTGGACTTGGGCCGCCTGCGGATGGAGGGGACGGGTGGAGTGAAGTGTACTGGACTTGGGCCGCCTGCGGATGGAGGGGGAAAGTGAAGCTCCACGGGTGGAGTGAAGTGTACTGGACTTGGGCCGCCTGCGGATGGAGGGGACGGGGGGAGTGAAGTGTACTGGACTTGGGCCGCCTGCGGATGGAGGGGGAAAGTGAAGCTCCACGGGTGGAGTGAAGTGTACTGGACTTGGGCCGCCTGCGGATGGAGGGGACGGGGGGGAGTGAAGTGTACTGGACTTGGGCCGCCTGCGGATGGAGGGGGAAAGTGAAGCTCCACGGGTGGAGTGAAGTGTACTGGACTTGGGCCGCCTGCGGATGGAGGGGGAAAGTGAAGCTCCACGGGTGGAGTGAAGTGTACTGGACTTGGGCCGCCTGCGGATGGAGGGGGAAAATGAAGCTCCACGGGTGGAGTGAAGTGTACTGGACTTGGGCCGCCTGCGGATGGAGGGGGAACAGAAACCGGGGACTGGCTGGCTGCGGTTTGAGCCTCTCAGCAAACTGTTCTGGATGTGTTCTGGATTCACAGCCCGTGAATTACGCCTTACCCTAGCTAACCTGTAGGGGCGCTCTGTGTCCCAGTGTCTCTTAGTGTGTCCGTCCTCGTACCCGGCTGTCCTCACCGTTACTCTTATGAAAGTTGTGTCCCCCCCG
>NC_079215.1:824799-847014 GCF_029633865.1 Lampris incognitus | reverse complement strand
GAAAGTGAGTGTACGATGTATTTGCAGGTCCCAAAACACCCAAAGGAGTTGAATCGAGTGCAACTGGACTTGGTATATATCCGTGAAGACGTTTCGCCTCTCGTCCAAGAGGCTTCCTCAGTTCTGCCTTTCTGACTAGACCAAGCTAGTCTGACTGGCTGCTGATGAGACTCAGTATTTATCCTCTAGGAGTCGTCGTCAGAGCTATTGTTATGCGTGGCTCTTTGTGTCCCGATGTTTACCAACGCCCATCGCTAACAGAGCCATACAGAGCGACGGGCGTTGTTAAACATCGGGACACAAAGAGCCACGCATAACAATAGCTCTGACGACGACTCCTAGAGGATAAATACTGAGTCTCATCAGCAGCCAGTCAGACTAGCTTGGTCTAGTCAGAAAGGCACGAACAGAGGAAGCCTCTTGGACGAGAGGCGAAACATCTTCACGGATATATACCAAGTCCAGTTGCACTTGATTCAACTCCTTTGGAGAACCATGACGACCTGGATGAATGAGAACATTCACAGACATGTCCCAAAATACATTGATTGCCAATGTATCAATGAATGAGGTTGTAGAGGAGCACATCTGGGCACATCTGCTTTTATACTAGATGTGGACGATGAGTCTTTACAACCAGCCCCCCAGATCCCCATCCTGACCTTAGCTGCACCAAACCCACATCTACACTTAAAGACTGGGATTTATTTGATCATATAAATATGAGGTGTATTTGCAGATACTTACCTGGCAGGGGAGATACCATGGTCAAGAAGGTGGGTCACCCAGTGCGAGGCTTAACCATTGCGTTGACCCCTGCGATGTGGGACTCTGGACTGCATAATTTCTGGTAGTGGGGGACTGCGTTCGCGTTTAGGGCGGCACGGTGGCCCAGTGGTTAGTGCTGTTGCCTCACAGCAAAAACGTCCTGGGTTCAAACCCCAGGCCGTCCCAGGTCCTTTCTGTCTGGAGTTTGCATGTTCTCCCCATGTCTGCGTGGGTTTCCTCCAGTTGCTCCGATTTCCTTCCACCATCAAAGAGACGTGCGTGTTAGGGTTAATACTCCTGTCTGTGCCCCTGAGCAAGGCAGTGGGAAGAAATACCTGGAGTTGGTCCCCGGTTGCTGCACGGCAGCTGCCCACTGCTCCGAGCTACACAGCTGGGATGGGTTAAATGCAGAGAGTAAATTTCACTTGTATGTATGTACAAAATGTCTAATAAAGAGTATTCTATTCTGTTCTAGTCTAGAGTTTGAGTTTTGACTGAAAATCTCAATTGGACAGCCATTACCGGCACAAACAGGCCTTTTACAGCTTCAGAAAACATTACAAACTAAGATTTAGTTGTTAGTTAATGTTGGTCTTTGTATTTAAAGACCTGTCAATCAAATGTTGGAATGACAGCAGGTTGCAAGCGTGTGTTTTGTATTGTGGAAGTGGGGCAAAATGTTTTGTTTTCGTTTTAAATTAAGGAATGTGCCTTGAACCATCTGTAGTGCAGTAACTAAACATAGCCATCTGTAACCTCAGTGCTAACCTTGTCCAGTGATATCAAAGTGCTAACCTTGCCCAGTAATATCAGAGTGCTAACCTTCTCCAGTCATATCAGAGTGCTAACTTTAGCCAGTAATATCAGAGTGCTAACCTTATCAAGTAATATCAGTGCTAACCTTATCCAGTAATATCAGTGCTAACCTTATCCAGTAATATCAGAGTGCTAACCTTGCCTAGTAATATCAGAGTGCTATCCTTATCCAGTAATATTAGAGTGCTAACCTTATTCAGTAATATGAGTGCTAACCTTGTCCAGTAATATCAGAGTGCTAACCTTATCTAGTAATATCAGAGTGCTAACCTTATCCATTAATATCAGAGTGCTAACCCTATCCAGTAATATCAGAGTGCTAACCTTATTCAGTAATATCAGAGTGCTAACCTTGTCCAGTAATATCAGAGTGCTAACCTTATTCAGTAATAGCAGAGTGCTAAACAGTAATGTCAGAGTGCTAACCTTATTCAATAATATCAGAGTATTAACATTGTCCAGTAATATCAGAGCTAACCTTATCCAGTAATATCAGAGTACTAACCTTGTCCAGTAATATCAGAGTGCTAACCTTGTCCAGTAATATCAGAGTGCTAACCTTATCTAGTAATATCAGAGTGCTAACCTTGTCCAGTAATATCAGAGTGCTAACCTTGTCCAGTAATATCAGAGTGCTAACCTTGTGCAGTAATATCAGAGTGCTAACCTTGTCCAGTAATATCAGAGTACTAACCTTGTGCAGTAATATCAGAGTGCTAACCTTGTCCAGTAATATCAGAGTGCTAACCTTGTGCAGTAATATCAGAGTGCTAACCTTGTGCAGTAATATCAGAGCGGACCATCTGAACAACGTCCTCATGTTTCACTACGTTGTTGTGTTGTATGCATGTAACTGAAATGTGACTTGGTACTTGACGTATACTTTTCACTATGCCAGATATAAGGACGTACAGACGGGTGACAAAGTAAAGGGAAAACCGGAATGCTGGACCCCTACGGTGAGGGGGTCCAGGGGTTCTGTTATACTATGGGGGGCATTTTCCTGGTGTGGCTTTGGTCCACTTGTCTACTTAGAGGGAAGGGTCCCTGCAGATCAATACCAAGTTATTCTGAGTGACCACCTTTATCCTATGATGAGACATCTCTACCCTGATGTTAGTGGTCTCCTCAAGGATGACAGTGTCCCCATCCACAGAGCATGAGGGCTCACTGAAGGGTCTGATGAGGATGAAAATGATGTAAACCACATGCTATGGCCTTCACAGTCACAAGATCTCAACCCAGTTGCACATCTAAGGGGGGTTTTTGACCGACGTGTTAGACAGCACTCTCCACCACATCATCAAAACACCAAACGAGGGAACATCTTCTGGAAGAATGGTGTCCATCCCTCAGTACAGTTCAGAGACTTGTCTATGATCCATGATGAGGAGCACTGAAGACGTTCTGGAGGCTCCTGGTGGCCCAACACCTTACTAACAAACTTTATGTTGGTTTTTCCTTTCATTTGTCACCCGTCTGTCTGCATGTGTGTCCTTGTCACAGAACAGTTGACATGTTGGCGTCATATTCACGTGGCAGATCATTACGCATTCTGGGAAATGAAAGTACGTTGTGTACCAACGTTTTGTCTATGATCTTGCTGGGATTTTGCTAATATATACAGAGCAGGTGGGTCAGCTGACTGCTGTTGCACTTTCCCCTCCTGCTCTGCCATCGGGTTGAAATTGAGAAATTCATTTAATTAAATCTTTACTTATTCATAATTTCATGGAGTCGCGGCACCTCATTTTCTACCGCACCTGTCATTCAGACAGATAACTCGTCTTTCATCTTCTCATTGCTGTGTTTTTCAAGTCCATCTGTCCTCCGCCCTTACCCCCCTCTCTCTGGGGTAAGGGCGGTCATGATGGGCTCATTATGTTAAAACACCCCGACCTGTGATTTTAGAAATCTCTTTAATGACTTCTCGTTCATCTTCTTTTTCTTTTCCTTTCCATCTCTCCCTTCTTCCTGTTACCCGCCTCCTCTCCCCTTTCCATCCTTCCCTTCGCATTTCTTTTGAGGACTGAAAGTGGGGGACCCAGCTTTGATCAGATGAGCCGTGTGAGCGAGGCATGGCACACAGCTTAACATGCCATTACACCTGACAGCGGCGTGCACGCTTGAATGTGGCGCCACGCACACGCCGGCACAGCCCCATGGCCGCCGGGTGTCCGCCTTTTCTCTTGTTCTGGTGAAGGAAGATTCAAAGATTAGCCCCAGGCGTCCTCGCTCCTTCACACCTCTCTCCACCCTCGGTATCTTCCTTTCTACCTCATCACTCTCTTTCCCTCTGTCTCACTGTCCCTCTCTCTCCCCCCCCCCCCCCGAGTAAAGACTATGACGGTGATGATTTAAGTTTGTGCTCTGAGGATCACAACCTAAGTGAGTGACACACACACACACACACACACACACACACACACACACACACACACACACACACACACACACACACACACACACACACACACACACACACACACACACACCTACTTGACACCCAGCATGTGTGTCAGATGTAGATGACACACAGACAGTCCCAGTCCCCCTCTTCTCTGGATCTGGCTTCTCCAGGGCTGTAGACTCATCTGTTTTGACTTTCATCTCCCCCTTCAGTTTTACCCTCTTCTCCCCCTGCTCCTCCAGGACAAGGCTTCTCCCACTCATTCCTTTAATTATGGTTTTTAGTTCCAATAAGCCTCGAGTGTTGTTTCCTGAATTTATTAGTCTTTAGGATGTGCAGTGCAAAGACAAATACTCCTTAAAGATACATGCCGTCCAATTTTATTCTGTCTCAGTCATTCTATTCTCCATAAATAATCTAATTGTTGTTTGGCAGTTAGTCTGGTCGAATGTTTCCCACATAACAAACATTTTAGCAAATCACCAGACGCTGATTTTGGTCCATCTGGAGTGCCGTAGTCTCTCAGTGATGTGTGTTTGAAAGCCAAGTCGTCCCATAAGCTACCTTGGGTCATCAGGTTTGGTTGGCGAGTTGCTGGGTGCATAATGTTCCTGAGCTGTGAAAACAGATGATAATATCACATGCCTACTGTGTCAACACATACGTAGCCGGTACATGCACACACAAGCACGCACACATGAACATACAGTATGTTTCCATGAGAAGAGGACTTTCACCCAGTCTGCAGTGGGGGCTTCTTTCTCTCCTTGCAGGTGTTGTATTCAGACAGTATTCAGACAGTATTCAGACAGTGTTTAGACAGTATTCAGACAGTATTCAGACAGTATTTAGACAGTATCTGCAGTATTTCAGGTCATTTCTGTCTTTAGGAAAACAAAATCGCTGATTGCGCTCCTCTTTGTGTTGTGTTGCACAGCAACAGCCATTGTCCAGTCCGGCTGACATGACATTAGCGTGGTATGAGTGAATGGTTAAGCAGTGTACATTTCATAGTGTCCATAGCTTAATGTAGAAAAAATGGCAATTGTTATTAACCCTCCGCAGCGCCGACATTTCAACACCATCCCCTCCACAATCTACATCCATGCAGCTAAACAGACGACACGAAGCAAATCCTGTTCGGGTTTTTTCCTATTTCATTGAAATACTCGGCGTGAAGTTTGCAACTATCTCCTCACTCTCCCTGTCTCCTTCCGCCTCTTCCTCCTTCTCACCCCTCAGTCTGCTTTCCCGTCCTTCCATTCAAATTAATATTCTACTCAGCTTCAGCTAAAGAAAACCAACTGACCTCAACTCACAGGATAGACACTCACAATAGCACCAGGGGTACCTTGTGGTGAGCTACACAACCACACATATCATACCGTCTGTAGAGGACGGTCCTGTCGGCTAAGAGTATACTCTTAGTCTGGTGGTCGGGGGGTCACTCAGAGATCCTGTTGTCCACTTGTTTGAAGAATCAAGAACTGACAATGTAAGATGATCTGTCATGATTTGGAATAATCACCTTGCGTTATCTATATTAGTTATAAATCTTAAAAGGAGATTATTTGGAATTAAGATATGAGAGCTATTTGTGCAGAAGTGCTTTTAGTGGTTTTGTCTTGTAACTGCACGATTAGACTTAAATGATGTTTCTGACTAGATGACATGTCTTAAGATCAGTGCAAGTTGACTTGCTCTGAGATTTCTGTTCTTTCCAGTGAACAAGGGATCTTGTCTTTGAAGACATTTTACCCAGTTGAGATATCTTACCACACTGGTGGATATTTTTATGTTTTGGGGATTTTCTGACTTGAATGTGCTAAATTTTGTCTCAACTTTGACATGGCACTTCTGCAGTGCAGTAGTCGTTGAGTAATTAAGTGCTGCCCAATACCGAGGACCTGTAAAAGGGGAGGATTGCTTTCTTTTTAGTCAGGCATTCAAACCTAACGTCAGCATGTCTTTGTTTCCCATAACTAGCTTGTCAAGCCACAGTAAATAAGAGTCGAACCAATTCTGTCGGAGCAGATGGCAGCCAAGCGTCACTTCAGTTGCCGTTTCTATCTTGTCAGTCAGAATTTCAGCAGCTGTTGTTGGAAAGAAATTGCACAGTCAGCACAAAGCAATGTTACCAGCAGTGAAGAAATTTGTTGCACCCTCTTGAAAAGACACAAAGTACAAGCCTGTATTATTAAGGCGATATCTCAGTTTGGTGGAGGACAGGGGTAGCAAGCTGAGCCTGAAGCCTTTTGCAAGGTGCTATCACTCCTACGTTATTTTACCTCTCATCATTACTATCTTCACCATTCCTCCCACTCACAGCCTCCTTGTTCCAACCAGTCCCTCTGAAAATAGTACCCATGCCCTCCTCCCACTAACAGAAACGTTTCTGCACAGAAAGAGGAGGAGGGAGAAGAGAGAAATGAAAATGAAAACCCGAGAGGAAGAGAAAGAGAGAGTAGGAGGGGGAGAACTTGTGTGTGAGAGAGTGGAAGTGACTTCGGGATGATTCATAGCGCCAACAGAAAACAGCCATCTATTCACCATCTAGGTGCTGGGTCCTCTCCTGTTCATCCTTTACGTGCTCCCCCTTGGTAACCTCATACGTCGTCATGGTCTCCACTTGCACTGTTATGCCGATGACGTCCGGCTCTACATCTCCACTAAATCCACCACTACAACTCCCTCCACTCTGACCAGCTGCCTCACTGAAATCAAATCATGGATGCAAGCCAACGTTCTCAGACTAAGTTGTGATCAGTCTGACATGATCATCACTGGTCCCAAATCCCTTACCAAAACCAACCACGACTTCTGCTTTACCATCGCTAACTCCACTCTGCCCCCCTCCCCACACGTACGCAACCGCCGAATCATTTTCAACATCAACCTCTCCTTTGAACATCACATCAATTCACCAGAAGTGCCCTTTTCCATCTATGAAACATAGCTCGTCTCTGCCCATGGCTCTCCTTCTCTGCTACGGAAACCCTGATCCACGCCGTCATCGTATCCAGAACTGAGTACTGCAGCATCATTTGCTATGGCTCATCATCCAAAGTCCTAAACAAACTCCAGTACATCCAGAACTCTGCTGCCCGCCTGCTCGCCAACTCCTGCTCCTGTGACCACATCATCCCTGTCCTTCACAGCCTCCACTGGCTCCCTGTTCCATAACAGATCCCGTTCAAAGTCCTTCTCCTCACTCACTAAGCCCTCCATAAACAGGCCCCCTCCTACCTCCCTGACCCGCTCCACTACCGTACTCCTTCCCGCAGCCTACAACCTCCTGTCTCCACCATACAGGGCCGAGCGCCAGCGCTGGGCGCCAGAGCCTTCTGCATAGCTGCCCCCTCCCTCTGGAACTCTCTCCCCCAAACACATCAGGGACTGCACCCAACTGTCCACATTCAAATCGGTATTCAAAACTCACCTCTTCAGGATTGCTTTTAATGTGTGATTAATGTTGTGTTTTGTGGTTTTGGTGTGTTGTTTTGTGTTTATTTTTATGTAGAGCGTCTTTGATGATTTCAAAAAGTGCTGAATAGATAAAATGTATTATTATTATTATGATTGTTAGCTTATTATTATCTACCCAATGAACAAGGGGAAAGTACAGTCTGCTGTTTGGGGTGGAGGTGGGGGGGGTCGATGGCCAACAGCTTAAAAAAATGTAATCAGTGGGTCATTGCCTCCAGTCCTCAGAGCTGGAGGTGGCAGAGATGAAGATGATGAGATTTTCACTGGGAGTGACGAAGAAGGTCAGGATTAGGAACCAGTATATTAGAGGGACAGCTCAGGTTGGACGGTTTGGAGACAAAGCAAGAGAGACAAGATGGAGATGGTGTGGACATGTGTGGAGGAGAGATGCTGGGTATACTGGGAGAAGGATGCTGAATATGGAGCTGCCAGGGAAGAAGAGAAGAGGAAGGCCAAAGAGGAGGTTTATGGAGGTGGTGAGGGAGGACATGCAGGTGGCTGGTGTGACAGAGGAAGATGCAGAGGACAGGACGAGATGGAAACGGATGATCCGCTGTGGCGCCCCCTAACGGGAGCAGCCAAAAGTGGTAGTGGTAATAGTAGTAGTAGTAATAGTAGTAGTAATCGTAGTTTTAGGGGCACCACAAGACTCGGGGTTAATTTGCTACTGAAATAGTGAATTGATCAGATATTCAAACTAGCATAGTATAAGTATTGCATAATTCAAATATTAGAAAGTAGTCCGTCGTCGACTGTACAAGGAGGTGATGGCATAATGTCTGTCAGACGTACAGGAAGTTGTCATACTTTAAATGGGATTTGCACTTCAGGCGGATGGAGTGGCCCCGGATCTGATGGACGATCTGTGAATGAGAATATTCCCAGACATGACGTCAGAATGCTGCTCTCCTGCTCCTCGTCACCTGCCAGACGAGGAAGCACGAGCTGCAGCCCGGGCAAAAGGCTTTTGGACCCCTACGGGGTCCTCACATGCACGGACACACAGTTGTAAGCCTACACACACACACACACACACACACACACACACACACACACACACACACAAATGCCGTCGTAAGCATTTAACCCCAAACACGCACACAGGAATGTGACTGCACATGTACATGCACACACGTCCCTCCTGCCATTTCCAGCCTGCCGCTCGCTGAGAGTTTGCTGTGCCGTGAGCAGGGTGTGTGTGTGTGTGTGTGTGTGTGTGTGTGTGTGTGTGTGTATATCTGTATATATATATATATATATAGCCTATTGAAAGGACAGAATAGTCTTGAGTTTTTGTTAGTGAGGCTTATATAACTTTTCTATCTGTATGATTGTTATCAGTGACGTAGTAGCACAATGCTATTAGGCTGCCATCTTCACATACCATCTCCATTAGCGAGATCTAAAGACAGATAACGAGAGCGTTATACTGGCCTGCTCCATCCACCCGTTGTAGCCAAAGGTCATTAGAAGTGTCTATCCAAGGATATTGTGGCAATATTATTCGAGGGTGATATATATCTAAATTTGACCTAGCAAAGAGAGCAACTACTTTTTAAAGCTGTCTCTGTGACTTTTCACCATTAATACATCATTCTTTTTTTATCCATTTGAAACGTGAAGACGATGTGGTGATACTGTGGGATAGACAGCCAATATTACAGTATAAGTGTTCTGATTTAGTTGGATGTAGGATGCAGAGAGAAATAGGTGTAGCAGCAGTTGGTGCTGGTGTGCCGTCAGCTCAGCAGTGAACAGTTCCTATCGTTGTAACAATGGATCCTGGTCCAAAGCTCACACAGACGGTCTAATGTACTACAGGCTCCATCACACTATATGGGAACACAGGTTTACAGTCGTATTGACTGTGGAATTGGTAGATTACCTGTCAAACAGAAGCATCACCAAATTGGCATCACATTTGAATCCCGTTTCCTGTTTGCGTAGGAATGTATTTGCTGCCACCCCAGTGTTCATCCTACCTGGTCAAACATCTCTTCAACAGTTGCATATGGAGAGTGTCTCCAAGCACAGTAAAGATGACATTTAGTACCATGTAACCTGACTCTATGGTCCCAATGGATAGAATAACCGTTGGGAGAAGAATTGTGGGTTTCAGGTTGAATTCTTATCTGTATTTGGCCTACCTTTTATCTGAGGCCACCAAAATGCTTTGAAGAGAGAGAATCACTTGATTCCCTACTTCTCCATGCTTCTTGGGCTTTCTGTCCCTTGGACAGTGATCGTTACCTCCTCTGATTGATTCCCTACTTCTCCATGCTTCTTGGGCTTTCTGTCCCTTGGACAGTGATCGTTACCTCCTCTGATTGATTCCCTACTTCTCCATGCTTCTTGGTCTTTCTGTCCCTTGGACAGTGATCGTTACCTCCTCTGATTGATTCCCTACTTCTCCATGCTTCTTGGTCTTTCTGTCCCTCGGACAGTGATCGTTACCTCCTCTGATTGATTCCCTACTTCTCCATGCTTCTTGGGCTTTCTGTCCCTCGGACAGTGATCGTTACCTCCTCTGATTGATTCCCTACTTCTCCATGCTTCTTGGTCTTTCTGTCCCTTGGACAGTGATCGTTACCTCCTCTGATTGATTCCCTACTTCTCCATGCTTCTTGGTCTTTCTGTCCCTCGGACAGTGATCGTTACCTCCTCTGATTGATTCCCTACTTCTCCATGCTTCTTGGTCTTTCTGTCCCTTGGACAGTGATCGTTACCTCCTCTGATTGATTCCCTACTTCTCCATGCTTCTTGGTCTTTCTGTCCCTTGGACAGTGATCGTTACCTCCTCTGATTGATTCCCTACTTCTCCATGCTTCTTGGTCTTTCTGTCCCTCGGACAGTGATCGTTACCTCTTCTGAGGTCTCGGTGTGTCAATGAGATCGCCAGTAGGAACTCTGCCATTGATTATGCAGCCTGGACAAGAGGAAGGCTGGCAGGCAAGGAGGGAGAATCAGTATTTACATGCAAGTTAAAAATTCGATTTAAACTTGATTTTTGCAACTGTAAGCACCTTAATCAAACTAACTACCTTAACCAAATTAAGCTTTAAATCAACACAAACGTAATGTAATTAACAGCCAGATTCATCATCAGTCATTCATTCTACTCTGCTTTGTAGTCACCTTAATCGGAGTTTTGAGAATTGGCTGTGCACATCCCCCAAGTCCCACGACCAGCATCTGACCCAGAAACGATAGACAAAGAACACCATAGGCTGCGTCTGAAGTCACATATCGTCACCTTCTTCAAGTAATGGCCTAAGTCGCATTTTCAAGTTTAAAAAAAACCCCAGAATAAACTGACAAATTTTGTTTCAGTTTATTCTATGTCTAGTTGGTACCGCTCCACCTCTCACACCAGCTCGGGCTCCTTCCCTGCCAGAATGAACTGACAGATTTTGTTTCAGTTTCAGTTTATTCTGTTTTTTGAAAAACTTGAAAATATGACTGAGGCCATTATTTGAAGAAGGTGACGATATGTACTACAAACTATGCCATGCTATCTTCCAGCGTACTATACGAATGTGAGTAAAAAGTATAACGGCTATTTGGACAGATTACTCATAGAGCTGCACGGGTAGTTCCTAATGACCATAAGCTGTATATAAACGTCCACCGGTGCGGTGACCAACATCTTTTTGAAGACATAAAGATAAAAGGTAATTGTAACTACATTCTGCTTAGCATAGTGAGAAGTATTACTTTCATTTAAACTGTCCCGCCGTTCCGCTGGTTTGGGGTTTGTGTCGCTGTCTGCCATTGTTTTTCGTTGTCGTGAGGTACGGCAAGGCACTGTGGGATAGCCATTCCAGCACAGTGTCCAGTGTTTGTGTACTATGATGTTTTTCTGGATGTATTATGATATCTGGGTATTTGGTGCATTTACGACATACTAAAAACACTCATACTATTTTACTGTATAAATATATGCTAGTATGCAATTTTCAGGAGCAACCCAGGAGGAAACGTTGCTGCAAACCTAGCCGCCGCCTTCTTCAGGGTGGAATGGGTGTGCCGCGTCCTTTCCTTAATCGTCGGTTACTGGCCCTGTTAGCTGGCACCTCAGCAGTACAGCTGAGCATTGTCTGCTCTTTGTGAGCGGCAGACACATCTCTGGAACGATGCTAAAACAACATCTCAGCCTGCTCAGTAAAATGAAGGAGCTTCCTATCCCAAGTCTTGACGCATGCGCAATAATCCAGGTAAGAAAATCAAAGAAGGTTGAATCAGTTCTTCTGCATACAACGTTTATTGACAGATACGTTTCATCACTCAACCAAGTGACGTCTGCAGTCTGAATATTCACTTAGTGGAGTGATGAAACGTATCTGTCAATAAATGTTGTATCCAGATGAACTGATTCAACCTTCCATGATCCATATCCTGAGGTTTTGGGATGGGTGAATAAACAGAAACGGAGGAAAATTTCTGAAAAGTCTCAAACAAGTTGGAACTGGGGTTGCGCGCAACGTAACTTCCATTTCATAATTCCATCATCCGAGAAGTCTTGTAAACTCAACTCATTAAGAGGTCATATTATTGCATGTAGACACCTTAAACTCACTCAAATCACCTAAGTTCACTTATTCCCCTTTATCCAATTACTGACTGCATGAAAATGTGGTGAATGACAAAGGTAGGAGGAAAGGTTTTCATAGCGGGAGAGGAGGAGGAGGAGGAGGAGATGAACTGAGGACGGGATGTGATGGTCTCGAGAGGCTAGCAGGTAGATGACAAACTTTTTCATCCCTGGCTCCATAGGCCTCCCTGTGAAAAGTCAGTCCCTCTTTACTCGGAGGAAGGTGAGAACATGGCGCGCACATCAAAGGGCATCAAGGATTTCTTTTTTGCCTCTTTCTCACTTCTTATTCTGTCAAAGAAAACGAGAGATCGGTGGGGGGAAGGAAAGGGAATAGAGAGGAGAAAGAAGTGGAGAGGAGGAGCACAGAGGAGAGGAGAAGAAAGAAGTGGAAACAAAAAAGTAGAGGAGAGGAGTTGACCGGAGATGACGGGAGGGAAAAATATCGAGAGATGAAGACAAAACGACAGCAACACAAGCATTAGGGGGAATGTCGGGGAAACAACCGAGGGCGGCTTAGACAGAGAAGGTTAAAAACGTCAGGGGCCGTATTCATGAAGTAGTTTATCTTCGCACCAAGTGTACCCCTCAATGGCACTAAAGGTTCCTTCTTCAAAGTTTCGTCTTAAAATCGATTCCAGAAGCTGCTGAGACCAACTTCTGCTGAGGAACTGGCTGAAGTCTTTCATGAATGCCCTCACTCTTTAAGCCCACAGTGATTGGCTGACAGGGGACCGGTCTGTGTTGGTGAAAGACTCTGAAGTTTGGATCAGATGGAATCTGGAAACACTTTGGAGGGTGTTCCAGCACGGCCTGTACAGTAGACTGTTCAGCTGCATCCACTAAAAAATCCCTTGTAAGGTGCCCAATAGAAAAACGACAAATGAAAACAAGAAAAATAGAGTCCGCACACTTGCTTAAATGCTCCCTATTGAATTTATTCTGTCAACAAGTCGACCACAACACACAGTGAACACCACACAGTAGACTATAGAGTAGACTAACAGTGCAATGGCGGGAGGCACACACTATGTTGCCATAGTCAAATCAAATCAATTTTATTTGTATAGCCCAATATCACAAATTACAAATTTGCCTCAGTGGGCAAATACAGTGCAATACATCCATGATTACATAGTACATGAAATACCACCATGATTACATACATGCAGTACCAACATGATTACATACAGGATTACATACATGCAATACATCCATGATTACATAGTACATGAAATACCAACATGATTACATACATGCAATACCATCATGATTACATACAGGATTACATACATGCAATACCATCATGATTACATAGTACATGAAATACCAACATGATTACATACATGCAATACCATCATGATTACATACAGGATTACATACATGCAATACATCCATGATTACATAGTACATGAAATACCAACATGATTACATACATGATTACATACATGCAATGCATCCATGATTACATACACGAAATACATACATGAAATACCAACATGATTACATACATGCAATACATACATGATTACATCCATGAAATACCAACATGATTACATACAGGATTACATACATGCAATACATCCATGATTACATAGTACATGAAATACCATCATGATTACATACATGATTACATACATGCAATACATCCAGGATTACATACACGAAATACATACATGAAATACCAACATGATTACATACATGCAATACATACATGATTACATCCATGAAATACCAACATGATTACATCCATGGAATACATACATGATTACATACATGCAGTGCATACATGATTACATACATGCCATACATACACGATTACACACATACAATACATACATGATTACGTACATGAAATACATACATGCAATACATACACGATTACACACATGCAATACATACATGATTACGTACATGAAATACATGCATGCAATACATACACGATTACACACATGCAATACATACATGATTACGTACATGAAATACATACATGCAATACATACACGCTTACACACATGCAATACATACATGATTACATACATGAAATACATACATGCAATACCAACATGATTACATACATGCAATACATACATGATTACGTACATGAAATACATACATGCAATACCAACATGATTACATACATGAAATACCAACATGATTACATACATGAAATACCAACATGATTACATACATGAAATACCAACATGATTACATACATGAAATACCTCCATGATTGCATACATGCAATACCAACATGATTACATACATGAAATACCAACATGATTACATACATGCAATACCAACATGATTACATACATGAAATACCAACATGATTACATACATGCAATACCAACATGATTACATACATGCAATACCTCCATGATTGCATACATGCAGTCAGCATGGATGGGATGGGCTATATTTGTTTTTAAACGCAGCCATTTCATTAGTCTGATAATGTAGAATGAGCATGGCTGACGGGAACAAGCCTGACATATTGCTGCACACACATAAAAAGAAACCAAACTGGATGCAAGCTTTTGAGTTCTTTCACAACTTGTCCACGCAAGGAAAGAAATCATTAAATGTGGACCGCTGATCGGTGTCCAGTCCAACAGCAGCAGCTGTTAACGCCAGCAGCCGCTTCTGGGGTGGTTCTGATTTGGTCTAAGTGACGTCCTCACCCCGACACCTAACTTTTAGCACATTTAGGAGCTAGTTTTAGAGCTAAAATGCTTCATGAACCACTCTTAGCAACAAAAAGAAAAAGTATAAATCTCAAAACTAGAGTACACAAACAATAGTAACACAAGTAAAAATTGATTCACAATCAGCTGCACAGAACCACAAATCAGTATTCCAGCCATGCCTTCATTATTGATATTTAACGGCCTGTTTTCTCTGTCTCTCCAAAACACATGGTATCTTCACGCTATGTGCGGCTATGTTTTACTGTTAGCCCAGTCCCAGCTGTTTAACTATTCCCATCAGAGAGAGAGCGCCGTGCACGGAGAAAAGAAACTCTTGTTTTCTTCCACTTGGGATAAGAGCTCTGAGTTACTCTAGTTGGAAGTATGGTGCTAATATTTGCCAAATGAAAGACAAGCTACATAAGCATCCCAATACTCGGGTGCATATAGTAAACACAGCCAGTGGATACTAGACATGAGGTTGGATTTGACACACCTAACCAAATACAGGTTGTATACTGTGTATAGCTACCGGGAACGGTGCTTTATAAATGCTATAGCCTCGCCTGTTCCAGAGACAAAGCCAGTAAAGCCAGTAATCACTACCTTCAGTAACTAGCTACATGGCACCATTACCGCACTCATGGTAAGAATGCTACCACGGTGAGATAGCTAGTACTTGTGTCAGTAATGATGCCAGTGTGCTTTTGTTCGCTGTCATTTGGGCTCCGGACCTGTGAATAGATGAGCACATCAGTGCTGACCGGCGAGGCCGAAGCAGTGTGTAGGGTGTTGAATGCTGCAGCTTCCTGTTCTGGTCTGTAGCTCGGTTAGCTTACACTGTGCCCTTTCCTGTGTTGTTGGATCGCTTGCCTCTGTGTTTATTCCTGCTACTGGTTTGATCCCCCTTGTTTCTCACTTTCTTTTACTACGACGTCATTATGCTGAAGTGGCCTTTGGTGTCGTGCTGAATAAAGTATGCCTTCAGAAAAGCACTGAGAGAATTGTAGGGCTGCCAGCTATGCATCACCACTATTTATGCTGGTTTGAATATTTGTGCTCATGTGTGTATGCGCATGTGTGTGTTTGTGTGTGTGTGCGCGTGTGTGTGTGTGTGTTTGTGTGTGTGTGTGTGACTAATATAGCTCAGTTATTCAGCAGCTCTTCTCTTCTCAAGCTAAATGGCTTTCATTAGGAGCAGATAGCTGTCAGGTCCTGTCCCACTCTCACTAGTGGCATTGTGGAATCAAGTGGTATGTGGTTGGATGCCATAAACAGGCCTAAGTACAGAGCACATCCAGCATGGCTCAGCTGGCTCATTGTGGCTGGCCAGCAGGAATTTTGTGCATTTTTGCCTCCTGGCTTTTTTATGTGTCACTATTGACAACTTCTCGGCTTGAGTCTTTCATTACTGATCGGCCAAAACATTAAAACCACCCGAGGCCACTGCCATCAGGGAATACCGTTACCATGCAGGGATGTACTGGTGTGCAACAATGTTTTGGTAGGTGTCGAAGTAAGGTCCACATGAATGCCAGGACCAAGGGCTCCCCAGCAGAACATTGCCCAGAGCACCACACTGCCTCCTTCCCATAGTGCATACTTTTTTTTGGAGGGGTTTTCCCCCCATTTTTCTGCGCAATTGTACTTGGCCAGTTACCCTAATCTTACCCTCATCCAACTTCCCACCTGCAGACACAGCCCATTGTATCTGTTGGGACGCCCGACCAAGACAGAGGTAACACAGGGATTCGAACCGGTGATCTCTGTGTTGGTAGGCAATGGAATAGACTGCTACGCCACCTGGATGTCCCCACCAGATAAACAATGCACACACCACCTGGCTTTCTACATGATGTAAAAGAAAACGTGAGTCATCAGAGCAGGGAACCTTCTTCCATTGCTCCATGGTGCAGATCTCACACCCAGGTGCCCATTGTAGGCGGTGGACAGGAGTCATCATGAGCTCTCTGACCGGTCTGCGGCTACACAGCCCCATATGCAGCAAGCTGTGATGCACTGTGTGTCCTGACACCTGTCTATCATAGCCAGCATGAACTGTTTCAGCAGTCTGAGTGACAGTAGCTCTTCTGTGGGATCAGACCAGATGGGCTCGCCTTCGCGCCCCATGTCCATCAGTGAGCCTTGGGCACCCAAGACCCTGTCGCCAGTTTACCTGTTGTCCTTCGTTGGACCACTTTTGGTAGGTACTGACCACTGCACATCGGGAACACCCCAAAAGACCTGCGGTTTTGGAGATGCTCTGACCCAGTCATCTGGCTATCTATCACAAGTTGGCCCTTGTCAAAGTCACTCAGATCCTTACGCTTGCCTGTTTTTCTTGCTTGCAACACATCAACTTCAGGAAACTGACTGTTCGTTGCTGGTCTGAGAGTCACCAAATGAAATGTCGTTGTGTTCGCACAATGACAATAAAGTCTCTTATCTTAGCTTATCTTATCTTATTGTAATAATGATAATGATAATAATCAGTCAGTTATTTGCTTAACCTATCAGTGTTTTCAGTGTTTTGGCTGATCAGTGTATACCTAAAGAGGCCAAGAACTATCACTATGCACAGCATTATGGATTATAATAAGATCCCGGACCAACTGCAACAGCACGACCCAGCTGTCTGGCCAATTCATTAATCCTTGTAGGAGGCAAACTGACCAAGGGAAGTAACCCATAATAAGACATGTCCAGGTTGTTTGACATCATCGAAAATGTTCAGGGGAAGAACCCACTGGGAACTAACTGCAAGTTACTGTGAAAGATTTGCTAACAAATCAAGAAGCCAAGACTCAGTCCAAATTCATTTTTCCATGAAAAGACCACAGCCTTTGATAATCCCCGTTCCAAAGGCTAACAGCAACACAATAAAACCTTTTTTCGCATATAAACAGACACCATCCACAATGACAACATTTTGCAGAGTGCAGGGTGTCTGCCGTCGGAAACACACAGGTTTACAGTGTATTACACACAGGTGCTCCTCAGTGGCCCGGTAAGGCACTATGCATTATGTTGCATGCAGAATGCACCGCATAATACAGAGCTTGCACACTTGGTGGATGCCTCTAAGTGGAGGTCACCCTTCTTAACACCAGAAGATGTGCTTCCAAAAAGAGAAACTGCTGCTTTGGCTCACGGCTGCAAAGGAAGTATATATCACCAAGGTGTCACACACTATGTCAAAAACACATTTTAATATGCCTTTGTTAAAAAGTACATTTGGAATTTGCCGATGCTCGTTGCTGCTCCTCCTCCCACTTCGATTTCACGTTTGTTGTCTTTACAAGAGCGTGAGTGTCTGTGAAAGGACCCAACTTCCCCTCGGGAAGGAATAAAGTGTTCTGATTCTGATTCTGATATCTGTTGTATCACTCTGGAACATTTTCCATTGGTCAGTTGTTTCCATGGAAACAAGAATTTTGAGGTGGTTTTGATCGTTTAGTGACGATAATAATAATAACCATTACATTTATACAGGGCTTTTCGAGACACCCAAAGCGCTTGACATTGAAGGGGGTAAAGTCCATGCTTGATATTTCCGTCCATGTCGTATGCAAACACATACCTTTCACATGCTACATTTGCAAACTAACATCATGCACACTAAAGTTTGTGTACTGTTAGTATGTAATAGCATGGACAATTTGGACGCTGTGTTCAAGTTCTGCTTACTTACAGCAAGAAGGTGTGTGACCCACACCCGGCCTGCCCGCAGCACAGCTGTATTCCCCCCGGAGCACCCGGGACCTTTAGTCCCACAGCTGCTTTTCAGCCCGTTGTTGTGTGCGTTTCCTCGGCAGTCTGAAGACCTGCCTGTGAAGATTAGGCAAAGTAGAAGGACAGACAGACAGACAGAAAGGAAGTCATCGTACCGTTGTCCGGTTACAGTGACATGTGCCTTCTGCTTTTGACCCATCCTATCGTATGGCAGCAGTGGGCAGCTGCAGCGCCCGGAGACCAACTCCAGGCCGTCTTCCCTTTGCCTTGCTCAGGGGCACAGACAGGAGTGTTAACCCTAACACGCGTGTCTTTTTGATGGCGGGAGGAAACTAGTCCGCTGATGTATGAAAAAGCGACGGCTGTGTCACAGCAGCGTGTGTCAGGTTTCTCTCGAGTAATTCTCTCTCTTCTCCGAGCAACCATATTTGAATGATTGTGAGAAGAAAGAAAGGTTGATGTTGGGTCACAGCTCGGAAAACTGCTCTATAAAGAGTATTATCACGAAGTTTGCTTTTCTTTATGATGACAGGCAGGAGATGAATGGTGTGAAAATAATGTCTAATGTGAGCAGAGCATCACAACAACAGTGGCCCCCAAATACCTCGTATTTGTTAATGAGGGAAAATGCGCTCAGTATAATGTCCTGTGTTTGTCACACAAAAATGCATGCCGGTATTTATTATGGATAGTCCCCCAGCTGACGATGCTCTGGCAGGTTTTAATTGTGCAACAGCGATGACGTAACTGACCCGAGCAGTGTCCAGAAGTGTTTTTTCAAGTTGCCGCTGAGCTCTCTGTGTAGTCCTTCCCGGAGTCCCCGGACAGGGAGCGGGCAGCGGTGACTGACTGAAGGGTTTCCGACACAACACTGGTTTGCAGCTGCAGATTTAAAGAAAATGGCAGTTGAAATAAAACGCTGCAAGTACTCGACCAATCAGAAATGTTCAGCGCTGCAAGCCCCCGAAGTTCCTGTGCTTTTGGAAAGCACCGCCCCTCGAGCAGCGACTTCTTGAGGGTAAGACAATGTCCCCGGAACTTCATTTAGACCCCGGTCCCTGTGGTGAAACAGGTTCCTGGGGAAAGTTCCTGCGGTGGAAACACGGCTTTAGAGTTCAAAGGTGAAGGTCGCTTGTTTAGACTCTGCTCCAGTAAAGACTCCGACTCAAATCTACAGGACATTCATCCGTTGGCATGGAAACCTCCTGCTACTTGTTTCATTCGTAGCTTTAGTGACAATATGGGCGGCATGGTGGCCCAGCGGTTAGCGCTGTCGCCTCGCAGCAAGAAGGCCCTGGGTTCACACCCCGGGGTCATCCAACCTTGGGGTCATCCCAGGTCATCCTCTGTGTGGAGTTTGCATGTTCTCCCCACGGGGCCGTGCCTATAGTCCCCGGGTCCTATATTCCCCGGGTCCTATAGGGAGGACCCCCTCCCCACGCCTGTGGTGGGTTTTCTCCGGGTGGTCTGGTTTCCGCCACCATAAAAAAAAGACATGCATGTTAGAATGAATACTCCTGTGCCCCTGAGCAAGGCATGCCAAGACGAACTGGAGTTGGTCCGCGGGCGCTGCACGGCGGCAGCCCACTGCTCCTAGCTGCACGGCTAGCATGGGTGTCATGCAGGGAAGGAATTCCCCCACAGGGGTCACCACAGTATGAAGACATGAGTAAATACGGGATGTGGGGGCCTCACCTGTTAAACAGATTTGGGGATTTCATCCGTAGCTTGGCTTTCAGACGATCTTTAAGATACTCAGGTGCTCCCCCTTTTCTGTCGCATGTGCCTGTCCAACTGGATGCTTGTGGTTTGGCCTTGGGGAAGTGCACATGCAGTCGGGTGAACTTACCGTGGACCTGCTGGCGTTTTGATGGGACTTGTGTCGGGATGGCGTAGGGAAGTGGTTTCCCACAGCCGTACCCATCGTCAGACGGCTCACACATGGGGAACATGTCACTCTCGGGCTTCCTGCCCCCCCCCACCCCGCCCCCCTCATGTTTATTCTACGCTCCCCCACTATTTCTCCTGGAGCTCCTATTGAAAGCGGCGCGGCGCGGCGCACCATGTGTAGCACACGCCGTGCTGCTAGCCGAGGCTGGCGGTCGTCTGTACTGAAGCAGCCGAGGCTGGCGGTCATCTATAACGAAGCAGCCGAGGCTGGCGGTCGTCTGTAATGAAGCAGCCGAGGCTGGCGGTCATCTATAACGAAGCAGCCGAGGCTGGCGGTCGTCTGTAATGAAGCAGCCGAGGCTGGCGGTCGTCTATAATGAAGCAGCCGAGGCTGGCGGTCATCTATAACGAAGCAGCCGAGGCTGGCGGTCGTCTGTAATGAAGCAGCCGAGGCTGGCGGTCGTCTATAATGAAGCAGCCGAGGCTGGCGGTCGTCTGTAATGAAGCAGCCGAGGCTGGCGGTCGTCTATAACGAAGCAGCCGAGGCTGGCGGTCGTCTGTAATGAAGCAGCCGAGGCTGGCGGTCGTCTATAACGAAGCAGCCGAGGCTGGCGGTCGTCTGTACTGAAGCAGCCGAGGCTGGCGGTCGTCTGTAACGAAGCAGCCGAGGCTGGCGGTCGTCTGTAACGAAGCAGCCGAGGCTGGCGGTCGTCTATAATGAAGCAGCCGAGGCTGGCGGTCGTCTATAATGAAGCAGCCGAGGCTGGCGGTCGTCTGTAATGAAGCAGCCGAGGCTGGCGGTCGTCTGTAATGAAGCAGCCGAGGCTGGCGGTCGTCTGTAATGAAGCAGCCGAGGCTGGCGGTCTTCTATAACGAAGCAGCCGAGGCTGGCGGTCGTCTGTAATGAAGCAGCCGAGGCTGGCGGTCGTCTATAACGAAGCAGCCGAGGCTGGCGGTCGTCTGTAACGAAGCAGCCGAGGCTGGCGGTCGTCTGTAACGAAGCAGCCGAGGCTGGCGGTCGTCTGTAATGAAGCAGCCGAGGCTGGCGGTCGTCTATAACGAAGCAGCCGAGGCTGGCGGTCGTCTGTAACGAAGCAGCCGAGGCTGGCGGTCGTCTGTAACGAAGCAGCCGAGGCTGGCGGTCGTCTGTAATGAAGCAGCCGAGGCTGGCGGTCATCTGTAATGAAGCAGCCGAGGCTGGCGGTCGTCTGTAATGAAGCAGCCGAGGCTGGCGGTCGTCTGTAATGAAGCAGCCGAGGCTGGCGGTCGTCTATAATGAAGCAGCCGAGGCTGGCGGTCGTCTGTAAAGAAGCAGCCGAGGCTGGCGGTCGTCTGTAATGAAGCAGCCGAGGCTGGCGGTCGTCTGTAATGAAGCAGCCGAGGCTGGCGGTCGTCTGTAATGAAGCAGCCGAGGCTGGCGGTCGTCTATAATGAAGCAGCCGAGGCTGGCGGTCGTCTGTAATGAAGCAGCCGAGGCTGGCGGTCGTCTGTAATGAAGCAGCCGAGGCTGGCGGTCGTCTGTAATGAAGCAGCCGAGGCTGGCGGTCGTCTGTAATGAAGCAGCCGAGGCTGGCGGTCGTCTATAATGAAGCAGCCGAGGCTGGCGGTCGTCTGTAATGAAGCAGCCGAGGTTGGCGGTCGTCTATAATGAAGCAGCCGAGGCTGGCGGTCGTCTATAATGAAGCAGCCGAGGCTGGCGGTCGTCTGTAATGAAGCAGCCGAGGCTGGCGGTCGTCTGTAATGAAGCAGCCGAGGCTGGCGGTCGTCTGTAATGAAGCAGCCGAGGCTGGCGGTCGTCTATAATGAAGCAGCCGAGGCTGGCGGTCGTCTGT
>NC_079215.1:814799-819799 GCF_029633865.1 Lampris incognitus | reverse complement strand
TGATCATTCTAATCAATTATGCTGATGATGTTTGAGTCATAATTGATGCATTCGCTGAAGCACAGACATACACCCAAACATCTGCAGTGCCCTCCGCCATTAGGGACTATGAAAAAATGTCTTTATTTTTACCCTCTTGATCTTTCACTCAAAATATTAACAAAAATCTACCCTTCCATTGAAGTAAAATGATGGAAAGGAAAAAGGAATTCTTATCATGAAACTATTTTTTTCTGAAAAATGTGTGCCACAGTTATTGGCATCCCTCCATTTAATACTTTGGGGAGCCTCCCTTTGTCAAAACAACAGCTCTGAGTTTTCTCCTGTAATGCATGAGGTTGGAGAACACATGGCAAGGGACCTGAGACCATTGCTCCATACAGAATCTCTTGAGATCCTTCAGATTCCTAGGTCCTCGCTCGTGGACGCTGCTCTTCAGCTCATCCCACAGGTTCTCTGTGGGGTTCGGGTCAGGGGACTGGGGTTGCCATGGCAAAACCTTGAATCTGTGGTCACTGAACCATTTTTTGTGTCGATTTTGTGGTGTGCTGTGGATCATTGTCCTGTTGGAAGATCCAGTTTAAGCTTCTTGGCTGAAGCAGTCAAGTGTCTGAACAAATTGTCCATCGAGGCCCTTTGGAAGAAAAACAGCCCCACATCGTCAGAGCTCCACCCCCACACTCCACAGTGGGGGTTAGGTACTTTTCTGCATGGCTATCTTTCTGTCTATGCCAAACCCATCTCAGGTGTTTGTTGCCAAGACACTCTATTTTGGTCTCACCTGAACATAGAACCTGGTCCCATTGAAAGATGGCGTAATGTTTGGCAAACTGTTGGCGCCTGCGTTTGTTGCTTAATGACAACAGTGGATTTTTTTCCGGCGACCCTCCCAAACATCCCGTTATGTAGGTGGCGTCTGATCGTAGCTCTGCACTTTCTGACCCAAAGACGCAAATAATGTCTGCACTTCTCCAGCTGTGATCCTTGGAGGTTCCTGCAGGTTCTAAACATCTCCAGTTGGAGTTACACGTCTTCGTTACTGCCCTGATTGTGGGAATGGGCATTTTCGACCGTTAAGCCATTTCTTGACTTGTGCAGCTCAACACTCTTTTGTCGCACATCATTACTGTATTCTCGGCTCTCCCCCATAGTGATGGATGACTATGGGAATTTGGCTTGTGTGTCACCACATATTTATACCCCAGTGAAACAGGAAGTCATGGGTGACCACTTACATGCTCCCCATCACTCAGGTGAACTTGAAAAAAGTAAAATATGAATGGGGATATACTGACTTAAATTTTAATCATAAGCATCTCTATGGGTGTCAATAATTGTGGCACACAAGTTTTTGAGAAAAATATTAATTTTATAAGAATTTTTTTCATTTCACGTCAATTCCAGGTTAGATTTTACCTAATATTTTGAGTGAAAGATCAAGAGGATAAACTGCAAAGAGATTTTTTCATAGCCATTTTCTCTCATATTTATCAAAGGGGCCAGTGTTGATGGAGGGCACGGTACGTATACAAGAGGTCTCAATACAATTCTCCATTCTCAATACAAGCCAGCTTAATATTACACTTCTGTAATTCACAATGTCACATTTGTTTGTCCGGCCTTCGTAGTCAGTGTGTAGCAGAATCAGGTTTGAAATGGGGTTTGATGTGGACAGGGTGAAGATATTTTATCTGATATCTGCCTAATAATCTGTGGAGTTGGATAGGAAAGATGGGGCGTGAAAATGTGCCAAAGAAAAATAGCTGGTTTGAAATACGTCACACTTGTGAATACATGTGATGTCCCACCGGGACAAATGGGCTGTCCAACAAGAATTGTTGTTTACCTTGAATAAGTCAGAAGGAAATCAAGCGAGAAAGGGAGAATAAAACCTTGTGTATGTGACTACTTTATGAGTGTATAAATACATGTGCATTTGTGTGGTTGTAAGTCCTTGAAATGTCTTACTTACACACAGACATGCATGCACATACAAACACTCACTGCATAGCCATTAACCTCAAGGACAGTGGTGACCGGTAGATGGAGGATGGACAATGAAAGAACATCTCTCCTCAGAAGGTGCATGAAACACAATTACTTGTCAAGACTTGTAAATGACAGCTCCTATCTTGGGCGGCACGGTGGCACAGTGCTTAGTGCAGTCGCCTCATAGCAAGAAGGTCCTGGGTTCGAGCCCCGCGGTAGTCCAGCCTTGGGGGTGGTCCCGGGTCGTCCTCTGTGTGGAGTTTGCATGTTCTCCCCGTGTCTGTGTGGGTTTCCTCCGGGGGCTCTGGTTTCATCCCAAAGTCCAAAGACATGTAGGTCAGGTGAATCGCCATACTAAATTGTCCCTAGGTGTGTGTGTGTGTGTGTGTGGGGGGGGGGGCCCTGTGATGGTCTGGTGACCTGTCCAGGGTGTCTCCCCACCTGCCGCCCAATGACTGCTGGGATAGGCTGCTGCAGCATCTCCGTGACCCGGAGAGCAGGATAAGTGGTGTGGATAATGGATGGACAGCTCCTTCAAGACTGACATGGGAATAATTTGGGTTCTTTTAAGTGGCAGTCTTGGAGATTTCCACTTTCCTTTGGATTTACTATCTTTCACTAGTTGACTATCTTTGATGCTTCTGTCTGGTTGGTGCATGAGAGAGGAAGCTCCGCCTTGTCCTGTGGGGTGGGCCAGTCACTGCTCGCTAGATAAACAACTGTCTGTTACTAAATGTGTTGCATTGATATATAGCACTTTTATCCAGCGGAGGCCTCACATATTTACCCACACACACTAATGGCAGTGTCGGCCATGTCAGGTAACAACCAGCTCAGTGAGAGTAGTTAGGGGTTCGGTGTCTTGCTCAGGGACACCTCGACATCTTTGGAAGGAGGAGCCGAGGATCGAACTGGCAACCCTCCAGTTACCAGACAGCCTGCTCTACCTCCTGAGCCGCTGCAGCCCCATCTTGTGTTACTATGCTATCGTAGTTGGACCAGGCGGAGCTTCTCTCTGGTTGGTGCATGAGAGAGGAAGCTCCGCCTTATCCTCTCTGATGGACCAATCACTGCTGACTGAAGTAAAAGACCTCAGTTCCTGTCATGGCTTCAAAGGCACAGCTTCATCTTGTTTTTCATGCAAAGTGTCATACCGACACCGTTTTTAAAATGCAAATGATTATTGCTCCATAAGAGTCAAAGATTATCACTTCGACAATAACTTTTGTTTCTTCCAAGAATGGTATTGCCATACTGGAAGCTTTGAGGATCATAAGCGCTTCATCAAACGAAGAGCAGAATTAATTTCAGCAGCCATTTATTATTTCATATGGCTAAAATTTGTGTGAGTTTACTCATTTTTCATTTTCAACAACTTGAATGGAGGTTGGATTAGCGATAGGGATGGGTTGTACTTTGCTGAACCAGAGATACTCCTGTATGTACACCAGCCGACACAAACTACACACACCGACCCGACAGTCAGAAGGCTGAGCAGCAGTAGGAAGCTCAGCAACACCCACGGAGACAAGCACAGGAGCACGGCTGAGGTGTAGCAGTGACACGTAACGAGAGGACACGTAACGAGAGGACACGTAACGAGAGGACACGTAAAGAGAGGACACGTAACGAGAGGACACGTAACGAGAGGACACGTAAAGAGACGACACGTAAAGAGAGGACATGTAAAGAGATGACACATAAAGAGACGACACGTAACGAGAGGACACGTAAAGAGACGACACATAAAGAGACGACACGTAACGAGAGGACACGTAAAGAGATGACACGTAACGAGAGGACACATAACGAGAGGACATGTAAAGAGACGACACATAAAGAGAGGACACGTAACGAGAGGACACGTAACGAGAGGACATGTAACGAGAGGACATGTAACGAGAGGACACGTAACGAGAGGACACGTAACGAGAGGACACGTAACGAGAGGACACGTAAAGAGAGGACATGTAAAGAGATGACACATAAAGAGACGACACGTAACGAGAGGACACGTAAAGAGACGACACATAAAGAGACGACACGTAACGAGAGGACACGTAAAGAGATGACACGTAACGAGAGGACACATAACGAGAGGACATGTAACGAGAGGACACGTAACGAGAGGACACGTAACGAGAGGACATGTAACGAGAGGACACGTAACGAGAGGACACGTAAAGAGATGACATGTAAAGAGATGACATGTAAAGAGATGACATGTGAAGAGATGACATGTAAAGAGACGACACATAAAGAGACGACATGTAACAAGAGGACACGTAACGAGAGGACACGTAACGAGAGGACATGTAACGAGAGGACATGTAACGAGAGGACACGTAAAGAGAGGACATGTAAAGAGACGACACATAAAGAGATGACATGTAAAGAGATGACACGTAACGAGAGGACACGTAACGAGAGGACACGTAACGAGAGGACATGTAACGAGAGGACACGTAACGAGAGGACATGTAACGAGAGGACACGTAAAGAGATGACACGTAAAGAGATGACATGTAAAGAGATGACATGTGAAGAGATGACATGTGAAGAGAGGACACGTAACGAGAGGACACTTAACGAGAGGACATGTAACGAGAGGACATGTAACGAGAGGACACGTGAAAAGAGAGGACATGTAAAGAGATAACATGTAAAGAGATGACATGTAAAGAGATGACATGTAAAGAGATGACACGTGAAGAGATGACACGTGAAGAGATAACATGTAAAGAGATGACACGTGAAGAGATGACATGTAAAGAGATGACACGTGAAAAGATGATGTGAAGAGATGACACGTGAAAAGATGATGTGAAGAGATGACACGTGAAGAGATGACATGTAAAGAGATGACATGTAAAGAGATGACACGTGAAGAGATAACATGTAAAGAGATGACATGTAAAGAGATGACACGTGAAGAGATGACATGTAAAGAGATGACAAGTGAAGAGATGACATGTAAAGAGATGACATGTAAAGAGATGACACGTGAAGAG
>NC_079215.1:792299-809799 GCF_029633865.1 Lampris incognitus | reverse complement strand
CTTCGCGGTGAGCCGGCTGTACTGTTTACGTGCTATGACGGCGCCTGACCAAAACACCCTTTCTGTTTCTGTGGGGCAAGGAGCAGCATTTAGCAAGCCAGCTGGTAACGCTCACTAGGAAGACACACACAGGCTGCCCGTGCCGACAGCAAGGTGGCCTCTGGCTGAGCAGCCATTGTTGTTGTCAAGGGAGGGGGGCGGGGCCAGCCATGCTGCCAGCCAATCACAGTAACAGCTCCTAAATGAGGCTTTTATTAGGTTAATTACCCCTCCCAAACCCACCTCGTTAGAGGTGAGTGTTGAGCACTGGAATCCAGATCTTACAGATGTGTTTTATAGACACACACTGGTTGTACCAATTTCTTGCAAGTAGGGAAATACCCCGCTTTCAGTGTGCAGGTGACAGAGGCTTCAGTTTTAAAAGCCAGGCCTGAGCAGGTTACCACTGACTTTAAGCTCTTAGATGCAGCGTGGAGGATGAAGGACATGGACTTCAGTACAACAGATTGGTATCGCCTGAAAAGATCTGCTAAATGAGCTGTCAGCAAGACTTGTTCTTGAGTGGTACAAAGAGCACAGTCAACTAAGACGTGGCACACCCTGTACAACAAAACCTGGAAACTCACTGCAAACACTGCAGCTGCTTTACCGAGGCTGGTCTTAACAAATGGCATGGGAAGACACAGACACTCCGGCCAGGCAGCCAGTTAGACAGCAGCGAATCTTTAAAGACATGCGCGGTTCACTTACTAGACAGTTTAATTCTGCAATTTATCCATATTTCATCCTTAAAAAGCCTAGTGGGACACTGAAACCTTCATTTCAGACAGGAAGTTTGTAAAATATAGGGCAAAAAAAGGGAAACGTTTTAGTGTGTCACTTGCAGAAATAAGCCATTTGCACCAAGTTTTTCTGAATCACACCAAAGTTTCTTGTCTTGTGTCTTTTCTACACTGGAGCGTTTGTGCACATGTAGTTCATCGTAAATGCATCAGCAGGAGGGGCAAAAAAGAAAGAAAGGTTAACCAGGTCATCAATTACCACCCATCAGGTTAGCGTCCATCCCCAAATCCCAGCCTCAGACGTGTCTTGCCTCTCGTAGCCACCACCTTGACATCCATCCCCTGATCCCAGCCTCAGACATGTCTTGCCTCTCGTAGCCACCACCTTGACATCCATCCCGACCCCAGCCTCAGACGTGTCTTGCCTCTAGTAGCCACCACCTTGACATCCATCCCCTGATCCCAGCCTCAGACGTGTCTTGCCTCTCGTAGCCACCACCTTGACATCCATCCCCTGATCCCAGCCTCAGACGTGTCTTGCCTCTCGTAGCCACCACCTTGACATCCATCCCCTGATCCCAGCCTCAGACATGTCTTGCCTCTAGTAGCCACCACCTTGACATCCATCCCGACCCCAGCCTCAGACGTGTCTTGCCTCTCGTAGCCACCACCTTGACATCCATCCCCTGATCCCAGCCTCAGATGTCTCTTGCCTCTCGTAGCCACCACCTTGACATCCATCCCGACCCCAGCCTCAGACGTGTCTTGCCTCTCGTAGCCACCACCTTGACATCCATCCCGACCCCAGCCTCAGACGTGTCTTGCCTCTCGTAGCCACCACCTTGACATCCATCCCCTGATCCCAGCCTCAGACGTGTCTTGCCTCTCGTAGCCACCACCTTGACATCCATCCCCTGATCCCAGCCTCAGACATGTCTTGCCTCTCGTAGCCACCACCTTGACATCCATCCCGACCCCAGCCTCAGACGTGTCTTGCCTCTCGTAGCCACCACCTTGACATCCATCCTGACCCCAGCCTCAGACATGTCTTGCCTCTCGTAGCCACCACCTTGACATCCATCCCGACCCCAGCCTCAGATGTGTCTTGCCTCTCGTAGCCACCACCTTGACATCCATCCCGACCCCAGCCTCAGACGTGTCTTGCCTCTCGTAGCCACCACCTTGACATCCATCCCGACCCCAGCCTCAGATGTGTCTTGCCTCTCGTAGCCACCACCTTGACATCCATCCCGACCCCAGCCTCAGACGTGTCTTGCCTCTAGTAGCCACCACCTTGACATCCATCCCGACCCCAGCCTCAGACGTGTCTTGCCTCTAGTAGCCACCACCTTGACATCCATCCCGACCCCAGCCTCAGACATGTCTTGCCTCTCGTAGCCACCACCTTGACATCCATCCTGACCCCAGCCTCAGACATGTCTTGCCTCTCGTAGCCACCACCTTGACATCCATCCCGACCCCAGCCTCAGACGTGTCTTGCCTCTAGTAGCCACCACCTTGACATCCATCCCGACCCCAGCCTCAGATGTGTCTTGCCTCTCGTAGCCACCACCTTGACATCCATCCCGACCCCAGCCTCAGACATGTCTTGCCTCTCATAGCCACCACCTTGACATCCTTTCTCTGATCCCAGCCTCAGACCTCTCTTGCCTCCCGTAGCCACCACCTTGACATCCATCCCGACCCCAGCCTCAGACGTCTCTTGCCTCCTGTAGCCACCACCTTGACGCGTTGCTCAGCTTGGGTAGAATTATTGGCTGGATTATTCAGTTTATTGTTTGGCAATACTCCACATGTGAAGTCAGCCTTTGCATGCCATCCAGCTGGCTCCACTTACCTGCCTGATGCAAGTCAATGTAAGCGCTACCTTCCTCCACCACCATATGGCTTCCAGACACACGAGCCTGCCTGCCTGCGTGTGCACACATTAGCATGGAGGAGGTAAAAGGTGTGAGCCACGTTGAAGGGAAGCCATGCTCAAGATGTTTTGTTTGTGCCTGGTGTAAATGTGTTTATGGTTGTAACGCTGATTCAAAGCCAATGCCATCTGCGAGTCAACCCCCCTCCCTCCCTCCCTCTCTCTCTCTCTCTCTCTCTCTCTCTCTCTCTCTCTCTCTCTCTCTCTCTCTCTCTCTCTCTCTCTCTCTCTCTCTCTCTCTCTCTCTCTCTCTCTCTCTCTCTCTCTCTCTCTCTCTATTCGATTTCAACAGGGCTTTATTGGCATGACCATATTCAGTTACACAGTATTGCCAAAGCACTCTCTTTCTCTCTCGCTGTCTTTCTCACACTTTGTGTTCACAATGTAAGTGGCACTCTAATCTGATTAACTGTGTTTGTTTGAAATAATGTTTCAACTACAGCCTAGAGAAAAGGTCAGAGGAGAGAGTGAGAGAGAGAGAGAGAGAGAGAGAGAGAGAGAGAGAGAGAGAGAGAGAGAGAGAGAGAGAGAGAGAGAGAGAGCGTGTGTGCACTGCTCTGTATGGGTATGTGTGCTTGTTTCCTCGTAGAAATTTATTTAAGCAGACATAAATCCATTTTATGCACCAGGATTTTGGCATATGATCTAAAGGGTAAACTCTGTTGAGAGCCCAGGTCTGGTGTACGCATTGCAAACACACACACACACACACACACACACACACACACACACACACACACACACACACACACACATATACATACATGCCTTCACCCGAAACGAGTAAAACACAAGTTAATACGAAGATAGTACTATGATTCACTATCTCCATAAACACATGTGAGGCTGTAGCCTAGATGATGACCCTATTTGGTGCTCTATAGAGTCCCTAGATGACAACACTATTTGGTGCTCTATAGAGTGCCTAGATGACGACACTATTTAGAGCTCCATAGAGTCCCTAGATGTCAACACTATTTGGTGCTCTATAGAGTCCCTAGCTGATGACCCTATTTGGTGCTCTATAGAGTCCCTAGATGACAACACTATTTGGTGCTCTATAGAGTCCCTATACGACGACACTATTTGGAGCTCTATAGAGTCCCTAGATGACGACACTATTTGGAGCTCTGTAGTGTCCCTAGATGATGACACTGTTTAGAGCTCCATAGAGTCCCTAGATGATGACCCGATTTGGAGCTCTATAGAGTCCCTAGATGATGACCCTATTTGGTGCTCTATAGAGTCCCTAGACGACGACACTATTTGGAGCTCTATAGTGTCCCTAGATGACAACACTATTTGGTGCTCTATAGAGTGCCTAGATGACGACCCTATTTGGTGCTCTATAGAGTGCCTAGATGACAACACTATTTGGTGCTCTATAGAGTCCCTAGATGACAACACTATTTGGTGCTCTATGGAGTGCCTAGATGACGACACTATTTGGTGCTCTATAGAGTGCCTAGATGACGACACTCTTTGGTGCTCTATAGTGTCCCTTGGCAAGATTTTCTGTTGTTTGGTGGCACAGCGTAGCTGAGATGGCCACAGAAGAATCCTGTTGCTTTTTGCCAGAACTGCTGCCGTGTTGACAAACAGAGCTGCCGGTTGCTGGAACTGCTGCCGAGTTGACTGAGCGGAGCCCCCATGGTTTACCCTTTCTGGGTACTGACAGCTGGGTAGACTGTGCCCGGGCATTTGAATTCAGAGTTACCTTCTCCTATCCCAATGTGTTGGCTGGACTGAGCACCATGGGAAGTACCATACAGGTATGCAGGGGGACCAGGTCTATCAGTAGGGACGTTGTCCTTAGCCAAAGGGCCCTTGCTGAGGTGAGGTGCTACCCCTCTACAGCCTGCAGTTGCAGTTTAGCGTCTTACCCAGGACATAAATGACTGTCCTACTGTGTATTGCAGATACACAGGTTTTATCTTCAGAGAACTTATGATCAGCCTTCAACAGGGACGGGCAACAATTCAGTGTTTTGGTTTGTTGTCTTTCAGTGGTATCATTAGGATTAATTTCATATGTTGTCGTATCTTGATACACAGTTTTGTCATCCGTATTCATTTTAATGAGAATCTGTTGGTTAAAATGTCTCCCAAAATGAGTTCTGGAACAGATGAGGGATTATTATTTGGAAACTAGTTTTAGTTTGGGTGGCACGGTGGCGCAGTGGTTACCGGGGTCGCCTCACAGCAAGAAGGTCCTGGAATCGAGCCCTGGGGTAGTCCAACCTTGGGGGTGGTCCCGGGTTGTCCTCTGTGTGGAGTTTGCATGTTCTCCCTGTGTCTGCGTGGGTTTCCTCCCACAGTCCAAAGACATGTAGGACAGGTGAATCAGCTGTACCAAATTGCCCCTAGTTGTGAATGTGTGTGTGTGTGTGTGTGTGTGTGTGTGTGTGTGTGTGTGTGTGTGTGTGTATGTGCGCGCCTTGTGATGGCCTGGCGGCCTGTCCAGGATGTCTCCCTGCCTGTCGCCCAATGACTGCTGGGAGAGGATCCAGCATCCCCGCGACCCTGAGTAAGGACAAGCGGTTTGGATAATGGATGGATGGATGGTTTTAGTTTGATGATTTATATTTATATTATCTATATTACCAAGCGGTGTAGTGTTGTGAACCTCACTTGAATTCCTGAAAATGGCTTCTTTGCATATGCAAGCAGATATCATGACATGCGTCCTTGATTACCATGATCATGGTATTGTCCATATCAGCAGGGGCTAATTCATAACAGGGTGCAGTCTCTACGTCAGGGTGAGTTGTCTACATGAGCAGCTGACTTTCATTGCAGCTGATTGAATCCCTCCAGGTCATGTAGTCACACAGGTCTTGTTCTGTGGCATGCTTTAGTAATGTCATAACAGTTTGCAATCATTGTGTACCGGCCAGTAAGTGCAAAAAAGAAAAATGAGTAACCCTCAGGCTTCAAGTAGGATGCAGTTCAGAAATTATGAATTATTTCCTTCCCTGCTATCTGGTTAGAAAGTCAAATGCCTGGAATGGCTTTATGCGTTAAAATTCATCTTAATCTCTGAAAAAAAAAACCTGGAGCGCACAACGGTTATTCATATTCTGTTCCTGACAGCAAGACCTTTGTTTCTGAGTGAAATCTAATCACACGCAGGCCCCCCTCAATAAGAGCATGCAGTTAGGTGAGGGCCTCCGGAGAAAGCATTTACATTTCCAAGCAGGAGCAACGGGAGACAGATGAAATGGATCAGAGTCCGCGGAGGGTCAGCGTAGGTGGCAGATAAGCCCCGAACTCAGCCGTGTGACCGCAGAACAAGTCACCGCCGGATGTTGAGACAACAAGGATCTGACATAGATGCAGGACTCCAAACTGAAGAACTGTATTTAACAAGACCTCAAAGAGACCCGGCGATCAGTTCAAGCTTCCCTTTAAAAGCGGTCCGAGTAGTCGTCGTTGTGCAGGTTGTAAGAAAGGGTTTGTGGCCAAACGGCCACACACGCCACGCAGAGTGTCTGCCTGTTACTACACATGAGCGTCTTCTGCCTGCCGACACACACATACGCATAGATATTTATGTGCAAAGAGGATTTTGATCCCCCCCCATTGTACCCGGCCAATAGAGCACCGGACGTCACGTGACTAGTTTTCTTTCCACGGCCATTTTGGCAGGAAGTAAAGCGCGTGCGCTGAGCGGAAATGAACGGCGCCAGCGTGGATTTCACGCCGGCAGACTTGACTGCGCGTCTCCCTTCCCCAGTCAGTGAAGGCCATGCTGCGGAGCTTGACGGATTCAACATTCCTGAGCCCTCTGCTGCCCCCGGCGCGCTTTCCCCGACTACTGAAACCGCCGCAAGGGGCAGCAGCGTTCCAGACCTGCAGGGATCAGGTGATCAACGTTCCCTCGTCCTGCTCCGGAGAGTCTGAAAGCCTGCAGAAGCCTGGAGGGCTACCAATGGACCAAATCTGGATTCGCCACAACCAACTATTCAGCTTTGGAGTCTACCCACTAAAAATGGCTGTCTCGTCACTGGAAGGGTGAGTGTCCCTTCACGTGAGTTAAAGCTAGCATAAGCCGTGGCCAGTGGAATGTAATGGTGTCCCAACTTGAACCTCAAGTTGTTAGTGGGTAGAGTCCTTCACGGAAGTGCTGCCGTCACAACGTGGTGTGCAGTAGGTGCTTGCTGCTGTGCTGAGGACAGCCTGTTGGGGGGAGGGTTGCTGCTGTGGTGAGGACAGCCTGTTGGGGGGAGGGTTGCTGCTGTGGTGAGGACAGCCTGTTGGGGGGAGGGTTGCTGCTGTGGTGAGGACAGCCTGTTGGGGGGGGGGGGTTGCTGCTGTGGTGAGGACAGCCTGTTGGGGGGGGGGGGGGTTGCTGCTGTGGTGAGGACAGCCTGTTAGGAGGGTTGCTGCTGTGCTGAGGACAGCCTGTTGGGGGGAGGGTTGCTGCTGTGGTGAGGACAGCCTGTTGGGGGGAGGGTTGCTGCTGTGGTGAGGACAGCCTATTGGGGGGGGGGGTTGCTGCTGTGGTGAGGACAGCCTGTTGGGGGGAGGGTTGCTGCTGTGGTGAGGACAGCCTATTGGGGGGGGGGGGGTTGCTGCTGTGGTGAGGACAGCCTGTTGGGGGGAGGGTTGCTGCTGTGGTAAGGACAGCCTATTGGGGGGGGGGGGTTGCTGCTGTGGTGAGGACAGCGTGTTGGGGGGAGGGTTGCTGCTGTGGTGAGGACAGCCTATTGGGAGGGGGTTGCTGCTGTGCTGAGGACAGCCTGTTGGGGGGGGGGGGGTTGCTGCTGTGGTGAGGACAGCGTGTTGGGGGGAGGGTTGCTGCTGTGGTGAGGACAGCCTGTTGGGGGGGGGGTTGCTGCTGTGCTGAGGACAGCCTGTTGGGGGGAGGGTTGCTGCTGTGGTGAGGACAGCCTGTTGGGGGGGGGGTTGCTGCTGTGGTGAGGACAGCCTGTTGGGGGGAGGGTTGCTGCTGTGCTGAGGACAGCCTGTTGGGGGGAGGGTTGCTGCTGTGGTGAGGACAGCCTATTTGGGGGGGGGGGGTTGCTGCTGTGCTGAGGACAGCCTGTTAGGAGGGTTGCTGCTGTGGTGAGGACAGCGTGTTGGGGGGGGGGGTTGCTGCTGTGCTGAGGACAGCCTGTTGGGGGGGAGGGTTGCTGCTGTGGTGAGGACAGCCTGTTAGGAGGGTTGCTGCTGTGGTGAGGACAGCGTGTTGGGGGGGGGGTTGCTGCTGTGGTGAGGACAGCCTGTTGGGGGGGGGGTTGCTGCTGTGGTGAGGACAGCCTGTTGGGGGGAGGGTTGCTGCTGTGGTGAGGACAGCCTGTTAGGAGGGTTGCTGCTGTGGTGAGGACAGCGTGTTGGGGGGGGGGTTGCTGCTGTGCTGAGGACAGCGTGTTGGGGGGGGGGTTGCTGCTGTGCTGAGGACAGCCTGTTGGGGGGGAGGGTTGCTGCTGTGGTGAGGACAGCCTGTTAGGAGGGTTGCTGCTGTGGTGAGGACAGCGTGTTGGGGGGGGGGTTGCTGCTGTGGTGAGGACAGCCTGTTGGGGGGGGGGTTGCTGCTGTGGTGAGGACAGCCTGTTGGGGGGAGGGTTGCTGCTGTGGTGAGGACAGCCTGTTAGGAGGGTTGCTGCTGTGGTGAGGACAGCGTGTTGGGGGGGGGGTTGCTGCTGTGCTGAGGACAGCGTGTTGGGGGGGAGGGTTGCTGCTGTGGTGAGGACAGCGTGTTGGGGGGGAGGGTTGCTGCTGTGGTGAGGACAGCCTGTTGGGGGGGGGGGTTGCTGCTGTGGTGAGGACAGCCTGTTGGGGGGGGGGTTGCTGCTGTGGTGAGGACAGCGTGTTGGGGGGGAGGGTTGCTGCTGTGGTGAGGACAGCGTGTTGGGGGGGAGGGTTGCTGCTGTGGTGAGGACAGCCTGTTGGGGGGGGGGTTGCTGCTGTGGTGAGGACAGCGTGTTGGGGGGAGGGTTGCTGCTGTGGTGAGGACAGCCTGTTGGGGGGGGGGTTGCTGCTGTGGTGAGGACAGCCTGTTGGGGGGGAGGGTTGTTGCTGTGGTGAGGACAGCCTGTTGGGGGGAGGGTTGCTGCTGTGGTGAGGACAGCCTGTTGGGGGGGGGGTTGCTGCTGTGGTGAGGACAGCCTGTTGGGGGGGAGGGTTGCTGCTGTGGTTAGGACAGCCTGTTGGGGGGGAGGGTTGTTGCTGTGGTGAGGACAGCCTGTTGGGGGGGAGGGTTGCTGCTGTGGTTAGGACAGCCTGTTGGGGGGGGGTTGCTGCTGTGGTGAGGACAGCGTGTTGGGGGGGGGGGTTGCTGCTGTGGTGAGGACAGCCTGTTGGGGGGGGGTTGCTGCTGTGGTGAGGACAGCCTGTTGGGGGAGGGTTGCTGCTGTGGTGAGGACAGCGTGTTGGGGGGGGGGGTTGCTGCTGTGGTGAGGACAGCCTGTTGGGGGGGGGGTTGCTGCTGTGGTGAGGACAGCCTGTTGGGGGAGGGTTGCTGCTGTGGTGAGGACAGCCTGTTGGGGGGGAGGGTTGCTGCTGTGGTGAGGACAGCGTGTTGGGGGGGAGGGTTGCTGCTGTGGTGAGGACAGCCTGTTGGGGGGGGGGGGTTGTTGCTGTGGTGAGGACAGCCTGTTGGGGGGGGGTTGCTGCTGTGGTGAGGACAGCCTGTTGGGGGGGGGGGTTGCTGCTGTGGTGAGGACAGCCTGTTGGGGGGGAGGGTTGCTGCTGTGGTGAGGACAGCGTGTTGGGGGGGAGGGTTGCTGCTGTGGTGAGGACAGCCTGTTGGGGGGGGGGGGTTGTTGCTGTGGTGAGGACAGCCTGTTGGGGGGGGGTTGCTGCTGTGGTGAGGACAGCCTGTTGGGGGGGGGGGTTGCTGCTGTGGTGAGGACAGCCTGTTGGGGGGGGGGTTGCTGCTGTGGTGAGGACAGCCTGTTGGGGGGGGGTTGTTGCTGTGGTGAGGACAGCCTGTTGGGGGGGGGTTGCTGCTGTGGTGAGGACAGCCTGTTGGGGGGGGGGGGGGGTTGCTGCTGTGGTGAGGACAGCGTGTTGGGGGGGGGGGGGGTTGCTGCTGTGGTGAGGACAGCCTGTTGGGGGGGGGTTGCTGCTGTGGTGAGGACAGCCTGTTGGGGGGGGGTTGCTGCTGTGGTGAGGACAGCCTGTTGGGGGGGGGTTGCTGCTGTGGTGAGGACAGCCTGTTGGGAGGGTTGCTGCTGTGGTGAGGACAGCGTGTTGGGGGGAGGGTTGTTGCTGTGGTGAGGACAGCCTGTTGGGGGGGGGGGGTTGATGCTGTGGTTAGGACAGCCTGTTGGGGGGGGGGTTGCTGCTGTGGTGAGGACAGCCTGTTGGGGGGGAGGGTTGTTGCTGTGGTGAGGACAGCCTGTTGGGGGGGGGTTGCTGCTGTGGTGAGGACAGCGTGTTGGGGGGGGGGGAGGGTTGCTGCTGTGGTGAGGACAGCCTGTTGGGGGGGGGGGTTGATGCTGTGGTTAGGACAGCCTGTTGGGGGGGGGGTTGCTGCTGTGGTGAGGACAGCCTGTTGGGGGGGAGGGTTGTTGCTGTGGTGAGGACAGCCTGTTGGGGGGGGGGGTTGCTGCTGTGGTGAGGACAGCCTGTTAGGAGGGTTGCTGCTGTGGTGAGGACAGCGTGTTGGGGGGGGGGTTGCTGCTGTGCTGAGGACAGCCTGTTGGGGGGGAGGGTTGCTGCTGTGGTGAGGACAGCCTGTTAGGAGGGTTGCTGCTGTGGTGAGGACAGCCTGTTGGGGGGGGGTTGCTGCTGTGGTGAGGACAGCCTGTTGGGGGAGGGTTGCTGCTGTGGTGAGGACAGCCTGTTGGGGGGGGGGGTTGTTGCTGTGGTGAGGACAGCCTGTTGGGGGGGGGTTGCTGCTGTGGTGAGGACAGCCTGTTGGGGGGGGGGTTGCTGCTGTGGTGAGGACAGCGTGTTGGGGGGGGGGGGGGGGTTGCTGCTGTGGTGAGGACAGCGTGTTGGGGGGGGGGGAGGGTTGCTGCTGTGGTGAGGACAGCCTGTTGGGGGGGGGGGTTGATGCTGTGGTTAGGACAGCCTGTTGGGGGGGGGGTTGCTGCTGTGGTGAGGACAGCCTGTTGGGGGGGAGGGTTGTTGCTGTGGTGAGGACAGCCTGTTGGGGGGGGGGTTGCTGCTGTGGTGAGGACAGCCTGTTAGGAGGGTTGCTGCTGTGGTGAGGACAGCGTGTTGGGGGGGGGGTTGCTGCTGTGCTGAGGACAGCCTGTTGGGGGGGAGGGTTGCTGCTGTGGTGAGGACAGCCTGTTAGGAGGGTTGCTGCTGTGGTGAGGACAGCGTGTTGGGGGGGGGGTTGCTGCTGTGGTGAGGACAGCCTGTTGGGGGGGGGGTTGCTGCTGTGGTGAGGACAGCCTGTTGGGGGAGGGTTGCTGCTGTGGTGAGGACAGCCTGTTGGGGGGGTTGCTGCTGTGGTGAGGACAGCGTGTTGGGGGGAGGGTTGCTGCTGTGGTGAGGACAGCCTGTTGGGGGGAGGGTTGCTGCTGTGGTGAGGACAGCCTGTTAGGAGGGTTGCTGCTGTGGTGAGGACAGCGTGTTGGGGGGGTTGCTGCTGTGGTTAGGACAGCCTGTTGGGGGGGGGGGTTGCTGCTGTGGTGAGGACAGCCTGTTGGGGGGGAGGGTTGTTGCTGTGGTGAGGACAGCGTGTTGGGGGGGGGGTTGCTGTGGTGAGGACAGCCTGTTGGGGGGGGGGTTGCTGCTGTGGTGAGGACAGCCTGTTGGGGGGGAGGGTTGTTGCTGTGGTGAGGACAGCCTGTTGGGGGGGGGGTTGCTGCTGTGGTGAGGACAGCCTGTTGGGGGGGAGGGTTGTTGCTGTGGTGAGGACAGCCTGTTGGGGGGGAGGGTTGTTGCTGTGGTTAGGACAGCCTGTTGGGGGGGGGGTTGCTGCTGTGGTGAGGACAGCCTGTTGGGGGGGAGGGTTGTTGCTGTGGTGAGGACAGCCTGTTGGGGGGGAGGGTTGCTGCTGTGGTGAGGACAGCCTGTTGGGGGGGAGGGTTGCTGCTGTGGTTAGGACAGCGTGTTGGGGGGGGGGGTTGCTGTGGTGAGGACAGCCTGTTGGGAGGGTTGCTGCTGTGGTGAGGACAGCGTGTTGGGGGGGGTTGCTGCTGTGGTGAGGACAGCGTGTTGGGGGGGGGGTTGCTGCTGTGGTGAGGACAGCCTGTTGGGGGGGGGGGTTGCTGCTGTGGTGAGGACAGCCTGTTGGGGGAGGGTTGCTGCTGTGGTGAGGACAGCGTGTTGGGGGGGGGGGTTGCTGCTGTGGTGAGGACAGCCTGTTGGGGGGGGGGGTTGCTGCTGTGGTGAGGACAGCCTGTTGGGGGAGGGTTGCTGCTGTGGTGAGGACAGCCTGTTGGGGGGGGGGTTGCTGCTGTGGTGAGGACAGCCTGTTGGGGGGGAGGGTTGCTGCTGTGGTGAGGACAGCGTGTTGGGGGGGAGGGTTGCTGCTGTGGTGAGGACAGCCTGTTGGGGGGGGGGGTTGTTGCTGTGGTGAGGACAGCCTGTTGGGGGGGGTTGCTGCTGTGGTGAGGACAGCCTGTTGGGGGGGGGGTTGCTGCTGTGGTGAGGACAGCCTGTTGGGAGGGTTGCTGCTGTGGTGAGGACAGCGTGTTGGGGGGAGGGTTGTTGCTGTGGTGAGGACAGCCTGTTGGGGGGGGGTTGATGCTGTGGTTAGGACAGCCTGTTGGGGGGGAGGGTTGCTGCTGTGGTGAGGACAGCCTGTTGGGGGGGAGGGTTGCTGCTGTGGTTAGGACAGCGTGTTGGGGGGGGGGTTGCTGTGGTGAGGACAGCCTGTTGGGAGGGTTGCTGCTGTGGTGAGGACAGCGTGTTGGGGGGGGGTTGCTGCTGTGGTGAGGACAGCCTGTTGGGGGGGAGGGTTGTTGCTGTGGTGAGGACAGCCTGTTGGGGGGGAGGGTTGCTGCTGTGGTTAGGACAGCGTGTTGGGGGGGGGGTTGCTGTGGTGAGGACAGCCTGTTGGGAGGGTTGCTGCTGTGGTGAGGACAGCGTGTTGGGGGGGGGTTGCTGCTGTGGTGAGGACAGCCTGTTGGGGGGGGGGGTTGCTGCTGTGGTGAGGACAGCGTGTTGGGGGGGGGTTGCTGCTGTGGTGAGGACAGCGTGTTGGGGGGAGGGTTGCTGCTGTGGTGAGGACAGCCTGTTGGGGGGGGGGAGGGTTGCTGCTGTGGTGAGGACAGCCTGTTGGGGGGGGGAGGGTTGCTGCTGTGGTGAGGACAGCCTGTTGGGGGGGGGTTGCTGCTGTGGTGAGGACAGCCTGTTGGGGGGGGGGGTTGCTGCTGTGGTGAGGACAGCCTGTTGGGGGGGGGGGTTGCTGCTGTGGTGAGGACAGCCTGTTGGGGGGGGGGTTGCTGCTGTGGTGAGGACAGCCTGTTGGGGGGGGAGGGTTGCTGCTGTGGTGAGGACAGCCTGTTGGGGGGGGGGGTTGCTGCTGTGGTGAGGACAGCCTGTTGGGGGGGGGGTTGCTGCTGTGGTGAGGACAGCCTGTTGGGGGGGGGAGGGTTGCTGCTGTGGTGAGGACAGCCTGTTGGGGGGGGGTTGCTGCTGTGGTGAGGACAGCCTGTTGGGGGGGGGTTGCTGCTGTGGTGAGGACAGCCTGTTGGGGGGGGGGGGTTGCTGCTGCAGCTGGTGACTTCTTCGCTTGCTCTCTTCTTTGGAGTTTGCGCTTCTGTCTTGTGTAGAATATATCTAACCGCATTCTTCTTCTGCTCTTCTGCGGGGATGGTGCGTGTTTGAAGATGGGTGGGACGTAGCCGGGTGACAGAGGCTTACTTCTTTTATCTTGGCCTTTGTTAGCCCCACAAAACCCACGCCATAATGCGCAGGTCGACGTGCCTTTTAGTAGAATAACATGGTCACAAACCGCATCAAAAGCCTGTTCGATCAATACTGTGCTGACGTCAGGAAGTGTTGTGTTGTGGCCCTGACATGAAGGGCCACTACACAAGCGGATCCGTTGCTTGTGGGCTCCCATGGCTCACTTGTCTTCCGTTCGGTTCTAGCACGTTTTATGTCAGTAATCCGTTTATGTCGTCTTTCGGGATCTTTAGGAATCCGACAAAATGCCCTCCCTTTTCCTTGCCCCCACTGTTCTGGCATCCTATCCTCCATACTGACCGTACAAACACAGCAGGCGAGGAGACTTGCTGCTAGCTAGCAGTCATTTGCCCAGCAACAGCCCCGCTTTCCTGCCAAAATGGCGGCGTTTGGATTTCGACTATTGCGTGACGTCAACTACCGGAGCTCTATTACCCCACTTTTTTTTAAAATTTCCCCCCTTTTCTCCCCAATTGTATCTAGACAATTACCCCTCTCTTTGTTGAGCCGTCCCGGTCGCTGCTCCACCCCCCCTCTGCCGATCCGGGGAGCACCCCGACCGACCAGAGGAGGCGCTAGTGCAGCGACCAGGACACATACCCGCATCCGACTTCCCACCCGCAGACACGCTATTACCCCACTCTTCCAAGACGTCCCGGTCTCTGCTCCACCCCCTCTGCTGATCCGGGGAGGGCTGCAGACTACCACATGCCTCCTCCCATACATGTGGAGTCACCAGCCGAGTTTCACCAGGGGGATGTAGCGCGTGGGAGGATCACGCTATTCCCCCCAGTTCCCCCTCCCCCCTGAACAGGCGCCCCAATCGACCAGAAGAGGCGCTAGTGCAGCGACCAGCACACATGCCCACATCGGGCTTCCCACCCACAGACACGACCACTTGTGTCTGTGGGGACGCCAGGAAAGAGGATCCTCTGAACAGGTGATCTGTGCTGACCAGACGAGGCTTCCCTGATTCTCCCAGGCCGCTCTACTTTGTGTGTTGCGTTGCGAGTGATGCAAAAGAAAGTTTGAAATGTGATTTTGGGGGCCAGAGCGTCTGGACTGAGACACGTCTGTAGAGATCTGATTGAAATCACATTTCAAACCACCTCCAAATGTGGTTTAGATCCGATTTGCAAAAATTGCATTTCATGTGGTTTTTTGTTTTGTTTTTGTTTTTGCTGTCCAAACTTTCTATAATCAACCTGAGTAAAATCTGGATATACAAAAAAACAACAACAACAAAACCCCCCCCCCCCAAAAAAAACCAACAAAAAAAAACCCCCAAACAAAAAGCGGATTTGGGCTGGCAGTCTGAACAAGTCTGCTCTGGTGCTGAGCTTGTCTGGTGCAGCGGAGGAGTTCTGCACTGTGATGTGACCGTGTTTGGAGGGTGAGATGGTGGATCTCCATTTTTTTTAAATTTCCATTTCTCCTTCTTCCGCATTGGTAGACCGCATCACCAGTGGGTGTAGTTACTCACGCCTGCGTGGTTCCTACAGCAGCCCGTGCAGATAGGTTGGTGATGCCTGGACACACAAATCCAGATCTGATCACTCGCAAATAACAGTGGGGACTGTGTCTTAAAAATCTGACTTGAGAAACAAATCCAATCTACCTGCAGTCTTACCGAGGCCTTGGAATATGGTAAATAAAACATGCATCCTGTCTGTTAGCCTTTCAGCTGATAGTATAGCCCTGCTCAGCTGATAGTATAGCCCTGCTCAGCTGATAGTATAGCCCTGCTCAGCTGATAGTATAGCCCTGCTCAGGTGATGGTATAGCCCTGCTCAGCTGATAGTATAGCCCTGCTCAGCTGATAGTATAGCCCTGCTCAGCTGATAGTATAGCCCTGCTCAGCTGATAGTATAGCCCTGCTCTCAGGTGATAGTATAGCCCTGCTCTCAGCTGATAGTATAGCCCTGCTCAGGTGATGGTATAGCCCTGCTCAGCTGATAGTATAGCCCTGCTCTCAGGTGATAGTATAGCCATGCTCTCAGCTGATAGTATAGCCCTGCTCTCAGGTGATAGTATAGCCCTGCTCTCAGGTGATAGTATAGCTCTGCTCTCAGGTGATAGTATAGCCCTGCTCTCAGGTGATAGTATAGCCCTGCTCAGCTGATAGTATAGCCCTGCTCAGCAGATAGTATCCCCGCTCAGCTGATAGTATAGCCCTGCTCAGCTGATAGTATAGCCCTGCTCAGCTGATAGTATAACCCTGCTCAGCTGATAGTATAGCCCTGCTCAGCAGATAGTATAGCCGTGCTCAGCAGATGGTATAGCCCTGCGCAGCTGATAGTATCCCCGCTCAGCTGATAGTATAGCCCTGCTCTCAGGTGATGGTATAGCCCTGCTCAGCTGATAGTATAGCCCTGCTCAGCTGATAGTATCCCTGCTCAGCAGATAGTATAGCCCTGCTCTCAGGTGATGGTATAGCCCTGCCCTCAGGTGATAGTATAGCCCTGCTCTCAGGTGATAGTATAGCCCTGCTCTCAGGTGATAGTATAGCCCTGCTCTCAGGTGATAGTATAGCCCTGCTCAGCTGATAGTATAGCCCTGCTCAGCAGATAGTATAGCCCTGCTCAGCAGATGGTATAGCCCTGCGCAGCTGATAGTATAGCCCTGCTCTCAGGTGATAGTATAGCCCTGCTCAGCTGATAGTATCCCTGCTCAGCAGATAGTATAGCCCTGCTCTCAGGTGATGGTATAGTCCTGCTCTCAGGTGATAGTATAGCCCTGCTCTCAGGTGATAGTATAGCCCTGCTCAGCCGATAGTATAGCCCTGCTCAGGTGATAGTATAGCCCTGCTCTCAGGTGATAGTATAGCCCCGCTCTCAGGTGATAGTATAGCCCTGCTCTCAGGTGATAGTATAGCCCTGCTCAGCTGATAGTATCCCTGCTCAGCAGATAGTATAGCCCTGCTCTCAGGTGATGGTATAGCCCTGCTCTCAGGCGATAGTATAGCCCTGCTCTCAGGTGATAGTATAGCCCTGCTCTCAGGTGATGGTATAGCCCTGCTCTCAGGTGATAGTATAGCCCTGCCCTCAGGTGATAGTATAGCCCTGCTCAGCTGATAGTATCCCTGCTCAGCAGATAGTATAGCCTTGCTCTCAGGTAATAGTATAGCCCTGCTCTCAGGTGATAGTATAGCCCTGCTCTCAGATGATAGTATAGCCCTGCTCTCAGGTGATGGTATAGCCCTGCCCTCAGGTGATAGTATAGCCCTGCTCTCAGGTGATAGTATAGCCCTGCTCAGCTGATAGTATAGCCCTGCTCAGCAGATAGTATAGCCCTGCTCTCAGGTGATAGTATAGCCCTGCTCTCAGGTGATAGTATAGCCCTGCCCTCAGGTGATGGTATAGCACTGCTCAGCTGATAGTATAGCCTTGACATTGTGATCTGTAGTGAGAGTAGGGTGCAGGTTGAGGAGGGCCTGGAGAGGTGGAGGTATGCACTGGAGAGAAGAGGAATGAAAGTCAGTAGGAACAAGACAGAATACCTATGCGTGAGTGAGAGGGAGGACAGTGGAATGGTGAGGATGCAAGGAGTGGAGGTGACGAAGGTGGATGAGTTTAAATACTTGGGGTCAACTGTCCAAAGTAACGGGGGTGCAGAAGAGAGTTGAAGAAGAGAGTGCAGGCAGGGTGGAGTGGGTGGACAAGAGTGTCAGGAGTGATGTGTGACCGAAGGGAACCAGCAAGAGTTAAAGGGAAGGTTTACAAGATGGTAGTGAGACCAGCTATGTTGTATGGTTTGGAGACAGTGGCACTGACGAAAAGACAGGAGGTGGAGCTGGAGGTGGCAGAGATGAAGATGATAAGATTTTCACTGGGAGTGATGAAGAAGGTCAGGATTAGGAACCAGTATATTAGAGGGACAGCTCAGGTTGGACGGTTTGGAGACAAAGCAAGAGAGACAAGATGGAGATGGTTTGGACATGTGTGGAGGAGAGATGCTGGGTA
>NC_079215.1:749799-787299 GCF_029633865.1 Lampris incognitus | reverse complement strand
ATCCTCATGTTGGTTTGTTTTATAGCTGATTTATCCTCATGTTGGTTTGTTTTATAGCTGATTTATCCTCATGTTGGTTTGTTTTATAGTCTGATTTATCCTCATGTTGGTTTGTTTTATAGCTGATTTATCCTCATGTTGGTTTGTTTTATATCTGATTTATCCTCATGTTTGTTTTATAGCTGATTTATCCTCATGTTGGTTTGTTTTATAGCTGATTTATCCTCATGTTGGTTTGTTTTATAGCTGATTTATCCTTATGTTGGTTTGTTTTATAGCTGATTTATCCTCATGTTGGTTTGTTTTATAGTCTGATTTATCCTCATGTTGGTTTGTTTTATAGTCTGATTTATCCTCATGTTGGTTTGTTTTATAGTCTGATTTATCCTCATGTTGGTTTGTTTTATAGTCTGATTTATCCTCATGTTGCTTTGTTTTATAGCTGATTTATCCTCATGTTGGTTTGTTTTATAGTCTGATTTATCCTCATGTTGGTTTGTTTTATAGCTGATTTATCCTTATGTTGGTTTGTTTTATAGCTGATTTATCCTCATGTTGGTTTGTTTTATAGCCTGATTTATCCTCATGTTGGTTTGTTTTATAGTCTGATTTATCCTCATGTTGGCTTGTTTTATAGCTGATTTATCCTTATGTTGGTTTGTTTTATAGTCTGATTTATCCTCATGTTGGTTTGTATTATAGCTGATTTATCCTCATGTGGGTTTGTTTTATAGTCTGATTTATCCTCATGTTGGTTTGTTTTATAGTCTGATTTATCCTCATGTTGGTTTGTATTATAGTCTGATTTATCCTCATGTTGGTTTGTTTTATAATCTGATTTATCCTCATGTTGGTTTGTTTTATAACTGATTTATCCTCATGTTGGTTTGTTTTATAGCTGATTTATCCTTATGTTGGTTTGTTTTATAGCTGATTTATCCTCATGTGGGTTTGTTTTAAAGCTGATTTATCCTCATGTTGGTTTGTTTTATAGCTGATTTATCCTCATGTGGGTTTGTTTTATAGTCTGATTTATCCTCATGTTGGTTTGTTTTATAGTCTGATTTATCCTCATGTGGGTTTGTTTTATAGCTGATTTATCCTCATGTTGGTTTGTTTTATAATCGGATTTATCCTCATGTGGGTTTGTTTTATAGCTGATTTATCCTCATGTTGGTTTGTTTTATAGTCTGATTTAGCCTCATGTTGGTTTGTTTTATAATCTGATTTATCCTCATGTTGGTTTGTTTTATAATCTGATTTATCCTCATGTGGGTTTGTTTTATAGCTGATGTATCCTCATGTTGGTTTGTTTTATAGTCTGATTTATCCTCATGTTGGTTTGTTTTATAGCTGATTTATCCTCATGTTGGTTTGTTTTATAGTTGATTTATCCTCATGTTGGTTTGTTTTATAGCTGATTTATCCTCATGTTGGTTTGTTTTATAGTCTGATTTATCCTCATGTTGGTTTGTTTTATAGCCTGATTTATCCTCATGTTGGTTTGTTTTATAGCTGATTTATCCTCATGTTGGTTTGTTTTATAGCTGATTTATCCTCATGTGGGTTTGTTTTATAGTCTGATTTATCCTCATGTTGGTTTGTTTTATAGCTGATTTATCCTCATGTTGGTGTGTTTTATAGCTGATTTATCCTCATGTGGGTTTGTTTTATAGTCTGATTTATCCTCATGTTGGTTTGTTTTATAGCTGATTTATCCTCATGTTGGTTTGTTTTATAGCTGATTTATCCTCATGTTGGTTTGTTTTATAGCTGATTTATCCTCATGTTGGTTTGTTTTATAGCTGATTTATCCTGATGTTGGTTTGTTTTATAGTCTGATTTATCCTCATGTTGGTTTGTTTTATAGCTGATTTATCCTCATGTTGGTTTGTTTTATAGTCTGATTTATCCTCATGTTAGTTTGTTTTATAGCTGATTTATCCTCATGTTTGTTTTATAGCTGATTTATCCTCATGTTTGTTTTATATCTGATTTATCCTCATGTTGGTATGTTTTATAGCTGATTTATCCTCATGTTGGTTTGTTTTATAGCTGATTTATCCTCATGTTGGTTTGTTTTATAGCTGATTTATCCTCATGTTGGTTTGTTTTATAGTTGATTTATCCTCATGTTGGTTTGTTTTATAGCTGATTTATCCTCATGTTGGTTTGTTTTATAGCTGATTTATCCTCATGTTGGTTTGTTTTATAGCTGATTTATCCTCATGTTGGTTTGTTTTATAGTCTGATTTATCCTCATGTTGGTTTGTTTTATAGCTGATTTATCCTCATGTTTGTTTGTTTTATAGCTGATTTATCCTCATGTTGGTTTGTTTTATAGTCTGATTTATCCTCATGTTGGTTTGTTTTATAGCTGATTTATCCTCGTGGGTTTGTTTTAAAGCTGATTTATCCTCATGTTGGTTTGTTTTATAGCTGATTTATCCTCATGTTGGTTTGTTTTATAGTCTGATTTATCCTCATGTTGGTTTGTTTTATAGTCTTGATTTATCCTCATGTTGGTTTGTTTTATAGCTTATTTATCCTCATGTTGGTTTGTTTTATAGTCTGATTTATCCTCATGTTGGTTTGTTTTATAGCTGATTTGTCCTCATGTTTGTTTGTTTTATAGCTGATTTATCCTCATGGTGGTTTGTTTTATAGTCTGATTTATCCTCATGTTGGTTTGTTTTATAGCCTGATTTATCCTCATGTTGGTTTGTTTTATAGCTGATTTATCCTCATGTTGGTTTGTTTTATAGTCTGATTTATCCTCATGTTGGTTTGTTTTATAGCTGATTTACCCTCATGTTGGTTTGTTTTATAGTCTGATTTATCCTCATGTGGGTTTGTTTTATAGCTGATTTATCCTCATGTTGGTTTGTTTTATAGTCTGATTTATCCTCATGTTGGTTTGTTTTATAGTCTGATTTATCCTCATGTTGGTTTTTTTTATAGCTGATTTATCCTCATGTTGGTTTGTTTTATAATCTGATTTATCCTCATGTTGGTTTGTTTTATAGCTGATTTATCCTCATGTTGGTTTGTTTTATAGCTGATTTATCCTCATGTTGGTTTGTTTTATAGTCTGATTTATCCTCATGTTGGTTTGTTTTATAGATGATTTATCCTCATGTTGGTTTGTTTTATAGTCTGATTTATCCTCATGTTAGTTTGTTTTATAGCTGATTTATCCTCATGTTGGCTTGTTTTATAGCTGATTTATCCTCATGTTGGTTTGTTTTATAGCTGATTTATCCTCATGTTTGTTTGTTTTATAGTCTGATTTATCCTCATGTGGGTTTGTCTTATAGTCTGATTTATCCTCATGTTGGTTTGTTTTATAGCTGATTTATCCTCATGTTGGTTTGTTTTATAGTCTGATTTATCCTCATGTGGGTTTGTCTTATAGTCTGATTTATCCTCATGTTGGTTTGTTTTATAGTCTGATTTATCCTCATGTTGGTTTGTTTTATAGTCTTGATTTATCCTCATGTTGGTTTGTTTTATAGCTGATTTATCCTCATGTTGGTTTGTTTTATAGCTGATTTATCCTCATGTTAGTTTGTTTTATAGCTGATTTATCCTCATGTTGGTTTGTTTTATAGCTGATTTATCCTCATGTTGGTTTGTTTTATAGTCTGATTTATCCTCATGTTAGTTTGTTTTATAGCTGATTTATCCTCATTTTGGTTTGTTTTATAGCTGATTTATCCTCATGTTGGTATGTTTTATAGTCTGATTTATCCTCATGTTGGTTTGTTTTATAGCTGATTTATCCTCATGTTGGTATGTTTTATAGCTGATTTATCCTCATGTTGGTTTGTTTTATAGCTGATTTATCCTCATGTTGGTTTGTTTTATAGTCTGGTTTATCCTCATGTTGGTTTGTTTTATAGCTGATTTATCCTCATGTTGGTTTGTTTTATAGCTGATTTATCCTTATGTTGGTTTGTTTTATAGCTGATTTATCCTCATGTTGGTTTGTTTTATAGTCTGATTTATCCTCATGTTGGTTTGTTTTATAGTCTGATTTATCCTCATGTTGGTTTATTTTATAGTCTGATTTATCCTCATGTTGGTTTGTTTTATAGTCTGATTTATCCTCATGTTGCTTTGTTTTATAGCTGATTTATCCTCATGTTGGTTTGTTTTATAGTCTGATTTATCCTCATGTTGGTTTGTTTTATAACTGATTTATCCTCATGTTGGTTTGTTTTATAGCTGATTTATCCTTATGTTGGTTTGTTTTATAGCTGATTTATCCTCATGTTGGTTTGTTTTATAGCCTGATTTATCCTCATGTTGGTTTGTTTTATAGTCTTATTTATCCTCATGTTGGTTTGTATTATAGTCTGATTTATCCTCATGTTGGTTTGTTTTATAGCTGATTTATCCTCATGTGGGTTTGTTTTATAGCTGATTTATCCTCATGTTGGTTTGTTTTATAATCGGATTTATCCTCATGTGGGTTTGTTTTATAGCTGATTTATCCTCATGTTGGTTTGTTTTATAGTCTGATTTAGCCTCATGTTGGTTTGTTTTATAATCTGATTTATCCTCATGTTGGTTTGTTTTATAATCTGATTTATCCTCATGTGGGTTTGTTTTATAGCTGATGTATCCTCATGTTGGTTTGTTTTATAGTCTGATTTATCCTCATGTTGGTTTGTTTTATAGCTGATTTATCCTCATGTTGGTTTGTTTTATAGCTGATTTATCCTCATGTGGGTTTGTTTTATAGTCTGATTTATCCTCATGTTGGTTTGTTTTATAGCTGATTTATCCTCATGTTGGTGTGTTTTATAGCTGATTTATCCTCATGTGGGTTTGTTTTATAGTCTGATTTATCCTCATGTTGGTTTGTTTTATAGCTGATTTATCCTCATGTTGGTTTGTTTTATAGCTGATTTATCCTCATGTGGGTTTGTTTTATAGCTGATTTATCCTCATGTTGGTTTGTTTTATAGCTGATTTATCCTCATGTTGGTTTGTTTTATAGCTGATTTATCCTCATGTTGGTTTGTTTTATAGTCTGATTTATCCTCATGTTGGTTTGTTTTATAGTCTGATTTATCCTCATGTTGGTTTGTTTTATAGTCTGATTTATCCTCATGTTGGTTTGTTTTATAGCTGATTTATCCTCATGTTTGTTTTATAGCTGATTTATCCTCATGTTGGTTTGTTTTATAGCTGATTTATCCTCATGTTGGTTTGTTTTATAGCTGATTTATCCTCATGTTGGTTTGTTTTATAGCTGATTTATCCTCATGTTGGTTTGTTTTATAGTCTGATTTATCCTCATGTTGGTTTGTTTTATAGCTGATTTATCCTCATGTTGGTTTGTTTTATAGCTGATTTATCCTCATGTTGGTTTGTTTTATAGTCTGATTTATCCTCATGTTGGTTTGTTTTATAGCTGATTTATCCTCATGTTGGTTTGTTTTATAGCTGATTTATCCTCATGTTGGTTTGTTTTATAGTCTGATTTATCCTCATGTTGGTTTGTTTTATAGTCTGATTTATCCTCATGTTGGTATGTTTTATAGCTGATTTATCCTCATGTTGGTATGTTTTATAGCTGATTTATCCTCATGTTGGTTTGTTTTGTAGCTGATTTATCCTCATGTTGGTTTGTTTTATAGCTGATTTATCCTCATGTTTGTTTTATAGCTGATTTATCCTCATGTTTGTTTTATATCTGATTTATCCTCATGTTGGTATGTTTTATAGCTGATTTATCCTCATGTTGGTTTGTTTTATAGCTGATTTATCCTCATGTTGGTTTGTTTTATAGCTGATTTATCCTCATGTTTGTTTTATATCTGATTTATCCTCATGTTGGTTTGTTTTATAGCTGATTTATCCTCATGTTGGTTTGTTTTATAGCTGATTTATCCTCATGTTGGTTTGTTTTATAGCTGATTTATCCTGATGTTGGTTTGTTTTATAGTCTGATTTATCCTCATGTTGGTTTGTTTTATAGCTGATTTATCCTCATGTTGGTTTGTTTTATAGTCTGATTTATCCTCATGTTAGTTTGTTTTATAGCTGATTTATCCTCATGTTTGTTTTATAGCTGATTTATCCTCATGTTTGTTTTATATCTGATTTATCCTCATGTTGGTATGTTTTATAGCTGATTTATCCTCATGTTGGTTTGTTTTATAGCTGATTTATCCTCATGTTGGTTTGTTTTATAGCTGATTTATCCTCATGTTGGTTTGTTTTATAGTTGATTTATCCTCATGTTGGTTTGTTTTATAGCTGATTTATCCTCATGTTGGTTTGTTTTATAGCTGATTTATCCTCATGTTGGTTTGTTTTATAGTCTGATTTATCCTCATGTTGGTTTGTTTTATAGCTGATTTATCCTCATGTTTGTTTGTTTTATAGCTGATTTATCCTCATGTTTGTTTGTTTTATAGCTGATTTATCCTCATGTGGGTTTGTTTTAAAGCTGATTTATCCTCATGTTGGTTTGTTTTATAGCTGATTTATCCTCATGTTGGTTTGTTTTATAGTCTGATTTATCCTCATGTTGGTTTGTTTTATAGTCTTGATTTATCCTCATGTTGGTTTGTTTTATAGCTTATTTATCCTCATGTTGGTTTGTTTTATAGTCTGATTTATCCTCATGTTGGTTTGTTTTATAGCTGATTTATCCTCATGTTGGTTTGTTTTATAGCTGATTTATCCTGATGTTGGTTTGTTTTATAGTCTGATTTATCCTCATGTTGGTTTGTTTTATAGCTGATTTATCCTCATGTTGGTTTGTTTTATAGTCTGATTTATCCTCATGTTAGTTTGTTTTATAGCTGATTTATCCTCATGTTTGTTTTATAGCTGATTTATCCTCATGTTTGTTTTATATCTGATTTATCCTCATGTTGGTATGTTTTATAGCTGATTTATCCTCATGTTGGTTTGTTTTATAGCTGATTTATCCTCATGTTGGTTTGTTTTATAGCTGATTTATCCTCATGTTGGTTTGTTTTATAGTTGATTTATCCTCATGTTGGTTTGTTTTATAGCTGATTTATCCTCATGTTGGTTTGTTTTATAGCTGATTTATCCTCATGTTGGTTTGTTTTATAGTCTGATTTATCCTCATGTTGGTTTGTTTTATAGCTGATTTATCCTCATGTTTGTTTGTTTTATAGCTGATTTATCCTCATGTTGGTTTGTTTTATAGTCTGATTTATCCTCAGTTTGGTTTGTTTTATAGCTGATTTATCCTCATGTGGGTTTGTTTTAAAGCTGATTTATCCTCATGTTGGTTTGTTTTATAGCTGATTTATCCTCATGTTGGTTTGTTTTATAGTCTGATTTATCCTCATGATGGTTTGTTTTATAGTCTTGATTTATCCTCATGTTGGTTTGTTTTATAGCTTATTTATCCTCATGTTGGTTTGTTTTATAGTCTGATTTATCCTCATGTTGGTTTGTTTTATAGCTGATTTATCCTCATGTTTGTTTGTTTTATAGCTGATTTATCCTCATGGTGGTTTGTTTTATAGTCTGATTTATCCTCATGTTGGTTTGTTTTATAGCCTGATTTATCCTCATGTTGGTTTGTTTTATAGCTGATTTATCCTCATGTTGGTTTGTTTTATAGTCTGATTTATCCTCATGTGGGTTTGTTTTATAGCTGATTTACCCTCATGTTGGTTTGTTTTATAGTCTGATTTATCCTCATGTGGGTTTGTTTTATAGCTGATTTATCCTCATGTTGGTTTGTTTTATAGTCTGATTTATCCTCATGTTGGTTTGTTTTATAGTCTGATTTATCCTCATGTTGGTTTTTTTTATAGCTGATTTGTCCTCATGTTGGTTTGTTTTATAATCTGATTTATCCTCATGTTGGTTTGTTTTATAGCTGATTTATCCTCATGTTGGTTTGTTTTATAGCTGATTTATCCTCATGTTGGTTTGTTTTATAGTCTGATTTATCCTCATGTTGGTTTGTTTTATAGATGATTTATCCTCATGTTGGTTTGTTTTATAGTCTGATTTATCCTCATGTTAGTTTGTTTTATAGCTGATTTATCCTCATGTTGGCTTGTTTTATAGCTGATTTATCCTCATGTTGGTTTGTTTTATAGCTGATTTATCCTCATGTTTGTTTGTTTTATAGTCTGATTTATCCTCATGTTGGTTTGTTTTATAGTCTGATTTATCCTCATGTTGGTTTGTTTTATAGTCTGATTTATCCTCATGTTGGTTTGTTTTATAGCTGATTTATCCTCATGTTGGTTTGTTTTATAGTCTGATTTATCCTCATGTGGGTTTGTCTTATAGTCTGATTTATCCTCATGTTGGTTTGTTTTATAGCTGATTTATCCTCATGTTGGTTTGTTTTATAGTCTGATTTATCCTCATGTTGGTTTGTTTTATAGTCTTGATTTATCCTCATGTTGGTTTGTTTTATAGCTGATTTATCCTCATGTTGGTTTGTTTTATAGCCTGATTTATCCTCATGTTGGTTTGTTTTATAGCTGATTTATCCTCATGTTAGTTTGTTTTATAGTCTGATTTATCCTCATGTTGGTTTGTTTTATAGCTGATTTATCCTCATGTTGGTTTGTTTTATAGCTGATTTATCCTCATGTTGGTTTGTTTTATAGTCTGATTTATCCTCATGTTGGTTTGTTTTATAGCTGATTTATCCTCATGTTGGTTTGTTTTATAGTCTGATTTATCCTCATGTTAGTTTGTTTTATAGCTGATTTATCCTCATTTTGGTTTGTTTTATAGCTGATTTATCCTCATGTTGGTTTGTTTTATAGCTGATTTATCCTCATGTTTGTTTGTTTTATAGTCTGATTTATCCTCATGTTGGTTTGTTTTATAGTCTGATTTATCCTCATGTTGGTTTGTTTTATAGTCTGATTTATCCTCATGTTGGTTTGTTTTATAGCTGATTTATCCTCATGTTGGTTTGTTTTATAGTCTGATTTATCCTCATGTTGGTTTGTTTTATAATCTGATTTATCCTCATGTTGGTTTGTTTTATAGCTGATTTATCCTCATGTTGGTTTGTTTTATAGCTGATTTATCCTCATGTTGGTTTGTTTTATAGCTGATTTATCCTCATGTTGGTTTGTTTTATAGTCTGATTTATCCTCATGTTGGTTTGTTTTATAGTTTGATTTATCCTCATGTTGGTTTGTTTTATAGTCTGATTTATCCTCATGTTGGTTTGTTTTATAGCTGATTTATCCTCATTTTGGTTTGTTTTATAGCTGATTTATCCTCATGTTGGTTTGTTTTATAGCTGATTTATCCTCATGTTGGTTTGTTTTATAGCTGATTTATCCTCATGTTGGTTTGTTTTATAGCTGATTTATCCTCATGTTGGTTTGTTTTATAGCTGATTTATCCTCATGTTGGTTTGTTTTATAGCTGATTTATCCTCATGTTGGTTTGTTTTATAGCTGATTTATCCTCATGTTGGTTTGTTTTATAGTCTGATTTATCCTCATGTTGGTTTGTGTTATAGCGTGATTTATCCTCATGTTGGTTTGTTTTACAGCTGATTTATTGTAAACTTTGTTTGGGATGCAGTGCTGGCCTGAGGTTGGTTGGTCTTAGTATTTGTTAAAGGGTTAGTGAGTCTCAGAGCCAGCTGCTTCAGGGGACTCTTTTCGGGGTTCAGCTCTTGGGTTTTCAGAACTTTAAAGTGCAATGTATTTGTTGGGCTTGTATTTAAGTGCATCCAGAAACTTAGAGATATTTTTTGTACATTTATCAATAATGGAAACCGGTCTTATTCTGCCCTACATGCGTTGTTTGGTGTTTTCCTTTGTATTTTAAGAATCATTCTACAGAATTCAGCATGTAGGGTTTCTGCTGGATGCTTGTCCCATCTAGTGCAGCTGGAAAGACTGAGTGGACCCCATACCTCACTTCCATATAGCGCAATGGGCTGAATTACACTATCAAACAGTTTGCACCAGATGGAGATTGGTATATCAATGTTAAAGAATTTATTTTTAATTGCATATAGAGCTCTGCCAGCTTTTTGTTTTAGGTTATTCACTGCCCTGCTGAAACTCCCTGATGCTGTAATAATTAGACCCAGGTAAGTATACTGCGTCGTATCCTCTAAGGTGATGCTACCTAGAGTCAACTGGTATCTCTCAATTTCGCTCTCTGTGTCTCTGTCTCACTGTCTCTCTCTCTATGTCTCTTTCTCTCTCTGTCTCCGTCCCTCTCTCTCTCTGTGTCTGACACCTCACCCTCCTTGAGCTGACCTAGCCTCTGTAGACTCCAGTCTTCAGGCTAAAGCCGTTTTCATTTCCTTCTCTCCTCCCTCTCATTCATTCTACTCTTTCTCTCCTCCCTCTCATCTTTTTCGTCTCCTCCTTCTCGCCCTGATGACCTCACCATTCCACATCCCCTTCCTCGGTCTTGCTCTCTTTCATCCCCCCTTCTCATCTTTCACACCCCCCATCCCAGTAATCCCTGCTCTGCCTTCCTCTTTACTCCTCATCCTCGTGTGACTGAGGTACAGTGTTAGCCGGCCTGTGTTGTCTTGGCTTTGTGCAGCGATGTGTCAGGGTCTAAGGCTCCCCGTGTGCCGTCCGAGGTAATTCATGCACATGGTGAGCAGTTCATTTGTTATGGGCCGCTGTAATTAATCCCAGGATGCGGGATGAAATGTTCCATTATGGGCCACACTTACAAAAATAACTGCCCTGTAATTGATCGCTCCAAATGGGCCCATCCCTGTCCTGGGTGGCCCCCGGTAGTAGGAGTGGAGGCCGTAATGGCGTCGTGGAAAAGAGTGGTGACATTATCAGTCCCACGATGCTCCACTCCAAAGGGCCTGAGCTTTTACCGACGAGGAGCCGAAATGAGAAATTAAGTCTCTCCCTGGGATTTATGATCATTAAATCATACTGCTGCTCACACCAGAAACTGAGCCATGCAGCTGTTGTAGATGGGACCCTTTTACTGGAAGGATCCTTCATTTGGGTCTTACAGCCTGGTTTTACTTTACTAGTGTTTGCCGCCGTGCGTTATCAGTGATGATATTACTTTACTCGTTGGCTTCATTGTGGAGATTTTGGGGATGGCGGTGGTTATCAAGCTTTTCGAGTCGCAGCCTCCCAGCATAGTCAGGTTGCCCCCCCCCCCCCAGGAAGTACTGGGGCATTTAATTCACAACACCCAATGCAAACACATTGATCGCTCCTCAACTGTATGACGGACACTGATCACGGATTACGGTAACATAACACGTGAAAGCTACCAAACTCCCAAGAAGACAGTGGCTTTGCCCGCAGACACAACAACTAATTCAATTTTGGCTTTAATTAGTGTTTTTAGATTTATTGAAATAATGGCACCTTATGTGCACACACACGTTGACTCTCACAAACACTCAATAAAATCTGTTCTAAGGCAAACTGTGTCACTGGTACAGGCAGTGTAATGTGGAAACTATTCCTCAGTCTAAAATATGTTGGGGTTTTTCCCATGGTGCTGCAGAACTGCCGCCGTGGGCTATGCAGTGCAAATTGTGGTCACTCACTCATGGATGATGTGAGAGGGACATTTAGTAGGGCGCAAGAGTGCGTCCTACTAAGTAAACGTTAGCATTTGATACTTTAGTGTTTACGTTGACCTTGTTGTTCTACTGCACCTGCATTAGTCTGCTGTTGTCCTCGCTGTCCTTCGGTTGTTTTGACAACCATTCTTCCGCACACAATAGCCACCAAGACCGCTGGATCTCAGAGTCCTCTTAAAAAGCTGATGCTTAAAATGCATCCCCGGTATTTGCACAGAAGCTGTTATTACTGATGTACGTGTGTCTTCAGGTGAGTCATGTGACAGTAAACTGGATGCATTTTTAAAGGTGACAATAATTTTTTGCATTTGTGTAACATGTGATGCTGCAATGTTTTCCATGCTGAGCCTGATATGAGGTATGATTATTATTATCAACTATACGTACAGACATCTAGTGCTGTATTGCTAGCTCAAGAAGTCTTGGAGTATACTGTGGGCCAGTGCAGTGCACACTGCCGTTTATACTGTGACAGCACAGAAATTGAAGAGACAGTACAGCTATTTTTTGCATCGGGTGTGCTCTGGGTCTGGACAGTTTCGTTCATGTTTTCTCCACAACCATCTGGCGACCATCGGAAATGATCTTACGGCCTCCTTGGGGATCCCAACCCCCAGTTTTGAGACTATGGGACCATCACTGGGCAAAGCTGTACAACACCGTCTTTATGGGGCATTATACTATGAGCATCAGACATATTTCACCAAATCCAGTTAGAAGACAGTGAAAAGGAAAATGAATGTTAAATGTTGTCACTCCACCAAATTATTGTCCAACGTGATCAACAATGGTCCATCACATTGCTGTGCTACTGCCTTGTTCAGCTTGCAGGAATGAGCAGCCTATACCTACCATAGGTAGTAGTAACCAATACACATCCATAAACTACCTGGCCAGCTCAATAGAGAAGCCATGGATAACGGACAGTCATGTACACAGTCGAACTGAAGAGCGAGAGTTCTGTGTTTTTGGTGTTGTTGAAAGGACAAGTTTAAGACTGATATTCTGTGGCCCCAAAGATGTGATTGTGAAGCTGTGCTTAGGAATGCTCTTATGTCCACGTGATTCAAAAGAAAACAGGACTCATCGGACCAGGCAATCTTCTTCCACTGCTCCAAGGTCCAGTTCTGATGCTTGTGCGCCAAGTGTAGACACTTTCGATGGTGGACAGGAGTCATCATGGGCACTCTGACTGGTCTGCAGCTATGCAGTCCCATCCGCAGCAGGGTGCGATGCACTGTGTATTGTGGCACATTCCTCCTGTAACCATTATTAAAAATTTCTGTGACTTCTGCCACCGTAGACCTTCTGTCGGTTTGGACCAGATGGGAAAGCCTTTGTTGCCCTCAAGCATCAATGAGCCTCTGGTGCCTTAAACCCTGTCGCCGGTTTGTGGTTTGTCCCTCATTGGACCACTATCGGTAGGTACTCACCACTGCTGACCGGGAGCAGCCCACCAACCAGCCTTGCTGTTTCAGAGATGCATGGACCCAGTCGTCTGGCCAAAACAAAACAAGTTGCTCAGGTCTTTACTCCTGCCCATTTCTCCTGCATTCAACACGTTGACTACATGAACTGACTGTTCTCTTACCATCTGATCTACCCAGACCTTGACATGTGCCCTTGTTTGGAGATGATCAACATTATTTTGTAGATCTGTGAGTGGTCATAATGTTTTGGCTCATCAGTTTAGCTCTGCTGCTTTAATGTGCAGTAAGTGTAAAAACAAAGAATGTATACACTTTCTTTTGTATACTTTATATTTGCCCTTGCTTCCCTTGCTTGTCTCTCTCATTTAGCAACATGGCACCGTCACTCTTGTAAACGCTGCATTGCAGGCTCGCTTAACACGGATAAAACAATTTATTTAAACCAACTGCCAAAATCAATGCTGCCAATTGGCATTCTTATCATGTTTGCATTTGGTATTCACCTCATGTATTCCCCCTTCCGCCTCGGTATTTTAGAGAGAGGAGCAGGGAATCAGGGACACAACCCTTCACCTTACATCATGCTTTACCAAGTTCCCCTTTAAAATCTCTGTCTTTCTCTGTCTGTCTGTCTGTCTGTCTGTCTGTCTGTCTGTCTCTCACACACACACCCACACCCACGTCTTCCTCATGCCTGCTGTCAAGGCCATAGCACTGGCGATTAAGACCTGTGCCACCATGTTGCCCTGATGACCCAGATCCAGATGTCTGTTTCTATTGGACTCCATTTGTAAGCCATCGTCCTGGCGGGGAATGGCAACAGACAGTTGATCACTGCTAATCAGTAACAACATGAAGGTCTGGCTGTGGGGTAGCCAGACCTTCAGCAGGATGGGGGTGACGCACTGTGAGGTCTATCAGACGGAGGCCCGAGTCTTTATTTGCAGAAGCCAGCAGGTTTGATAAGATGGGACTGGCGTTTTTTACATGAGCAACATGCCAAGATGAAATGCTGGGTCCTGGTCTGGTCGCCACTGTTGTAAAACATCTCTGCTGTTGTGAAACGCTGAGACATTTGGTCCTTCATGATCACGTCAACCTAACAGTCTATAGATTATTTAACAGTCACAATCACAGCCACTTCATTGCCAAGTACGACGTGCATACAAGGAATGTGCTTTGCATAAGGTGCGGTGAGCATAACATTTAAGTCTAGTCTAATTTAACATTAACATTTGGACTTCCGGGCCCGGTTGCCAGCAGCTTTTTTTTTTTGTAGCTCTGCTTACTTTTTAACTTAAACAACGTTTAACAACTCATTGAGAGCACTGGACTATTTTATTGATTTTATTTTTTTTCCTGTACTATTTCATGGATTTTTACATGATCATCGATTGTTGCACTGACTCCCTGCACCCCTGGCGAGAACCGTTTTGACTCAACCCTTAGCTGACTGAGCTAATGGCTTACTTCCTCTTTCTTTTCTGAACATTGATCAACCGGTTTAGTATACTGTGCCCTGCAAGGACTGCCTCAAAGCAGTAACTGACATGACTACTGTACTTTGTCTCTTGAGTCGAGAACGCCAAGCTCGGGGGTGACTGTCTTTAGTCTGCCCATGATTTTCATTTGAGCCTCAGCAGCTGCAGCTGTCGTGGCTGGTAGGACTGTTTCTGCTGGTTGGAGTCTGTCCACATGTGCCTGCTGAGTGGCCATTCAGGGTGCTGTATTGTATAGTCATCATGTTGGAGCGTCTCCATCTAAAGTTGTGACTGTAGCTTCCTTCTATTTATTTGGGTATCGAGCCACCAGCTGCTTCTGAGTCAGTGTGGAAGATCTCATACTAGTCCAGTTTCCACATACGCTCCATAAAGCCCCTCTCTTGGGGTCTGCTGTTATAGTTGCATTGCTTCAGGTCCAGGTTCATGGCCCATGTCCATGTATGTCTTGTTCCAGTAGCCCATTTCTCATCAGGTTGGCCTGGTTCCCCAACACCTGATGCGGACCTTGTTTACCTGGTTGACGTTCGAGCCAGTATGACTCTTTTCTTGTTACTGTCATTCATGTCTGAGGTGGTTGGCTTATATAGCGTTAGGAGTCTAAGCCATGGACTCTTACTGGAGACTCGTCCCTATCGGGGTTTGAACCCCTGATCTCCAGTATATATTTGCTTTTGTTTTTTTTTTGCTGTCAACTGAATTGTCTGTGTGGTCAAAAGTCCTCTGAAATAAAATTTCAAGCCAATAGGGTCAAGGGTTCAGGCATTCAATTTCAAAGGAATCACTGTTGCACCCATAAAAGCACGAACCGCAAACAGAGATAAGTGATGACAGCTATTATGTTAGCACTATTATGCTAGCACTATTATGTTAGCACTATTTATGTTAGCACTGACAGAAATAATAGGTTCCATAACACAGCTGAGTTAACAGACTCTGCAATCTCAATGTTTGCAACCTACCTGACGGGTCGCTCCTACCAGGTGACATGAGGTGATCTGTGTCGGAGCCTCGCAGACTGACTACAGGCGTTCCACAAGGTTCGGTTCTAAGTCCTCTCCTGTTCTCCATGTACACGACATCTCTGGGTTCTGTTATTCGCTCGCATGACTTCTCTTACCATTGTTATGCTGATGACACCCAGCTGATCTTGTCCTTCCCTCCCTCTGACACACAAGTAGAGACACGCATTGCTGCGTGCTTGACTGACATCTCGGAGTGGATGGCGACACACCACCTGAAGCTCAATCTGGACAAGACAGCTGATGTTCCTACCGGGGAAAGGTTGCCTGCACCGAGACCTGGCCATCACTATTGACAACACCGCGGTGATGCCAGCTCGGACTGTGAGGAATCTGGGTGTGATCCTGGATGACCAACTGTTGTTTGCTGCAAATGTTGCATCGGTTGCTCGCTCCTGCAGATTTCTCCTCTATAACATCAGGAGGATTCACCCATTCCTCACCGACAAGACGGCACAAGTGCTCATCCAGGCTCTGGTCATCTCCCGGCTGGACTACGGCAACTCCCTCCTTGCTGGCGCCCCGGCGTTGGCCATCAGACCTCTGGAGCTTGTTCAGAAAGCTGCAGCTCGTCTGGTGTTCAACCTCCCTAAGTTCTCCCACACAACTCCCCTTCTCATGTCCCTACGCTGGCTCCCAGTAGCTGCTCGCATCCAGTTTAAGACTCTGGTGCTAGCCTACAGGGCAGTGAAAGGAACAGCTCCTTCCTATCTCCAGGCCATGGTAAAGCCCTACACCCCCGCCCGACCACTTTGCTCTGCTGCCTCAGGACGCCTGGTTGCCCCGTCGCTCAGAGGCCCCTCTGTTCTGTCCTGGCCCCACAGTGGTGGAATGAACTCCCCACTGATGTCAGGACAGCGGTGTCGCTGCCCATCTTTCGGTGCAGGTTGAAACTCACCTCTTCAAGAAGTACTACCGTTACTTGTTCTTAGCACTTATTGTATTCACTCATTAAAAAAAAAATTTTCCTCGCGCTTTTACTTGAGCACTGGTTTTGCTCTTAGATACTTGTTTAGAGAGAAGATGCACTTATGACCTCTGATGACTAGTAGTTCTCCTGATTTCCTATGTCAAATTATATCTGTGAATGTTCTCATTCATCCAGGGCATTGTTATCCAAAGGAATTGAATCGAGTGCAACTGGACTTGGTATATATCACAGATATATACCAAGTCCAGTTGGTATATATCCGTGATATATACCAAGTCCAGTTGCACTCGATTCAATTCCTTTGGATATGTTAAATGATGCACTTATTGTAAGTCACTTTGGATAAAAGCGTCGGCTAAATGACTGTAATGTAATGTCATGTATAGTAACACATCAGCTTTGAACGTGTATACACACACACACGATGGCATGCACATGTACAAACACGTATGCATAGACACACACAAACAAACAAAAAAAAAACACACACACACACACACACACACACACACACACACACACACACACACACACACACACGTGTCAGCACACATATACGTGGCCTAGGCAGCTTGAGGGGTCTGTGTGGTTTTGACATGGGCTGTTGTGACATGGGCTGGTGAATGAATGAGTGCATGAGTGATGATTTATGTGGAGCATGTAAATAAGCAGGATATAACATACAGATAATCCATTGCCAGTAATGTGAAGGGGTCATCAGACTGAACACATCTCCACATGCTTCATATGATCTGTTACATGATCATCAGCCTGAACACATCTCCACATGCTTCATATGATCTGTTACATGATCATCAGCCTGAACACATCTCCACATGCTTCAGATCATCTGTTACATGATCATCAGACTGAACACATCTCCACATGCTTCAGATCATCTGTTACATGATCATCAGACTGAACACATCTCCACATGCTTCATATGATCTGTTACATGATCATCAGCCTGAACACATCTCCACATGCTTCAGATCATCTGTTACATGATCATCAGCCTGAACACATCTCCACATGCTTCAGATCATCTGTTACATGATCATCAGACTGAACACATCTCCACATGCTTCATATGATCTGTTACATGATCAGCCTGAACACATCTCCACATGCTTCAGATCATCTGTTACATGATCATCAGCCTGAACACATCTCCACATGCTTCATATGATCTGTTACATGATCATCAGCCTGAACACATCTCCACATGCTTCAGATCATCTGTTACATGATCATCAGACTGAACACATCTCCACATGCTTCATATGATCTGTTACATGATCATCAGCCTGAACACATCTCCACATGCTTCAGATCATCTGTTACATGATCATCAGACTGAACACATCTCCACATGCTTCAGATCATCTGTTACATGATCATCAGCCTGAACACATCTCCACATGCTTCAGATCATCTGTTACATGATCATCAGACTGAACACATCTCCACATGCTTCAGATCATCTGTTACATGATCATCAGCCTGAACACATCTCCACATGCTTCATATGATCTGTTACATGATCATCAGCCTGAACATATCTCCACATGCTTCATATGATCTGTTACATGATCATCAGCCTGAACACATCTCCACATGCTTCATATGATCTGTTACATGATCATCAGCCTGAACACATCTCCACATGCTTCAGATCATCTGTTACATGATCATCAGCCTGAACACATCTCCACATGCTTCATATGATCTGTTACATGATCATCAGCCTGAACACATCTCCACATGCTTCAGATCATCTGTTACATGATCATCAGCCTGAACACATCTCCACATGCTTCAGATCATCTGTTACATAATCATCAGCCTGAACACATCTCCACATGCTTCAGATCATCTGTTACATGATCATCAGACTGAACACATCTCCACATGCTTCAGATCATCTGTTACATGATCATCAGCCTGAACACATCTCCACATGCTTCATATGATCTGTTACATGATCATCAGCCTGAACACATCTCCACATGCTTCAGATCATCTGTTACATGATCATCAGCCTGAACATATCTCCACATGCTTCATATGATCTGTTACATGATCATCAGCCTGAACACATCTCCACATGCTTCATATGATCTGTTACATGATCATCAGCCTGAACACATCTCCACATGCTTCAGATCATCTGTTACATGATCATCAGCCTGAACACATCTCCACATGCTTCAGATCATCTGTTACATGATCATCAGCCTGAACACATCTCCACATGCTTCAGATCATCTGTTACATAATCATCAGCCTGAACACATCTCCACATGCTTCAGATCATCTGTTACATGATCATCAGACTGAACACATCTCCACATGCTTCAGATCATCTGTTACATGATCATCAGCCTGAACATATCTCCACATGCTTCAGATCATCTGTTACATGATCATCAGCCTGAACACATCTCCACATGCTTCATATGATCTGTTACATGATCATCAGACTGAACACATCTCCACATGCTTCAGATCATCTGTTACATGATCATCAGCCTGAACACATCTCCACATGCTTCAGATCATCTGTTACATGATCATCAGCCTGAACACATCTCCACATGCTTCAGATCATCTGTTACATGATCATCAGCCTGAACACATTCCACATGCTTCAGATCATCTGTTACATGATCATCAGCCTGAACACATCTCCACATGCTTCATATGATCTGTTAGACGATCATCAGCCTGAAAACATCTCCACATGCTTCATATGATCTGTTACATGATCATCAGCCTGAACACATCTCCACGTGCTTCAGATCATCTGTTACATGATCATCAGCCTGAACACATCTCCACATGCTTCAGATCATCTGTTACATGATCATCAGCCTGAACACATCTCCACGTGCTTCAGATCATCTGTTACATGATCATCAGACTGAACATATCTCCACATGCTTCAGATCATCTGTTACATGATCATCAGCCTGAACACATCTCCACATGCTTCATATGATCTGTTACATGATCATCAGACTGAACACATCTCCACATGCTTCAGATCATCTGTTACATGATCATCAGCCTGAACACATCTCCACATGCTTCATATGATCTGTTACATGATCATCAGACTGAACACATCTCCACATGCTTCAGATCATCTGTTACATGATCATCAGACAAGGTGAACACATCTCCACATGCTTCAGATCATCTGTTACATGATCATCAGACTGAACACATCTCCACATGCTTCAGATCATCTGTTACATGATCATCAGACTGAACACATCTCCACATGTTTCAGATCATCTGTTACATGATCATCAGACAAGGTGAACACATCTCCACATGCTTCATATGATTTGTTACATGATCATCAGCCTGAACACATCTCCACATGCTTCAGATCATTTGTTACATGATCATCAGCCTGAACACATCTCCACATGCTTCATATGATCTGTTACATGATCATCAGACTGAACACATCTCCACATGCTTCATATGATCTGTTACATGATCATCAGACTGAACACATCTCCACATGCTTCAGATCATCTGTTACATGATCATCAGCCTGAACACATCTCCACATGCTTCATATGATCTGTTACATGATCATCAGCCTGAACACATCTCCACATGCTTCAGATCATCTGTTACATGATCATCAGCCTGAACACATCTCCACATGCTTCAGATCATCTGTTACATGATCATCAGCCTGAACACATCTCCACATGCTTCATATGATCTGTTACATGATCATCAGCCTGAACACATCTCCACATGCTTCAGATCATCTGTTACATGATCATCAGCCTGAACACATCTCCACATGCTTCAGATCATCTGTTACATGATCATCAGACTGAACACATCTCCACATGCTTCAGATCATCTGTTACATGATCATCAGACTGAACACATCTCCACATGCTTCAGATCATCTGTTACATGATCATCAGCCTGAACACATCTCCACATGCTTCAGATCATTTGTTACATGATCATCAGCCTGAACACATCTCCACATGCTTCAGATCATCTGTTACATGATCATCAGACTGAACACATCTCCACATGTTTCAGATCATCTGTTACATAATCATCAGCCTGAACACATCTCCACATGCTTCATATGATCTGTTACATGATCATCAGCCTGAACACATCTCCACATGCTTCAGATCATCTGTTACATGATCATCAGACTGAACACATCTCCACATGCTTCAGATCATCTGTTACATGATCATCAGCCTGAACACATTCCACATGCTTCATATGATCTGTTACATGATCATCAGCCTGAACACATCTCCACATGCTTCATATGATCTGTTACATGATCATCAGCCTGAACACATCTCCACATGCTTCAGATCATCTGTTACATGATCATCAGCCTGAACACATCTCCACATGCTTCATATGATCTGTTACATGATCATCAGCCTGAACACATCTCCACATGCTTCAGATCATCTGTTACATGATCATCAGCCTGAACACATCTCCACATGCTTCAGATCATCTGTTACATGATCATCAGACTGAACACATCTCCACATGTTTCAGATCATCTGTTACATGATCATCAGACAAGGTGAACACATCTCCACATGCTTCAGATCATTTGTTACATGATCATCAGCCTGAACACATCTCCACATGCTTCATATGATCTGTTACATGATCATCAGCCTGAACACATCTCCACATGCTTCATATGATCTGTTACATGATCATCAGCCTGAACACATCTCCACATGCTTCAGATCATCTGTTACATGATCATCAGACTGAACACATCTCCACATGCTTCAGATCATCTGTTACATGTTGGAAAAGTATAGCGTGTATTTTCAGAAAGGCAGCGTGAAAGAAGTTTGCAGTACTTCTCCTTCTCATTCAACAAAATGAATCTAGGTGGTGGTGTTTTCCTTGTTTTAATGGTGGCTTTTCAGTTGGCTGTAATTTGATTTAATCAGTGTATAACTGTCTATTTAGGATAAAATGAAAGAATTGTGTTTGGGTGGCGAGTCTTGATGGCCTCATTGCAGTCGGGGTGGCTCTGTCTCCATCCAAATGTCATGCAAATTCTAACCACAGTTCAAAAATATCAACAAAAGACAATGCCAGTCATTGTTTTTCTCCTTCAACCAGTGTCTCACAAATAAACAGGATGCAACAAGTCTGTGATACTGAAATGCACAATAAGGATGAAGAGGGTTGGCCATAATAGAGCTGGAGAGACCAGGCAGTAAATGGTTAACAGTGAAAGGACACACTGACTGGCATTAGCTGGTTCGACCTTTGACCCTTATTACAACAGTCACCAAAAAGAACCCAGATAAGAAGAAGGAGAAAAGGATTAGGCGGAGGAGGGACACAGCGAGACAGTGTGAAGGATGAAAATGAAGTGGCCCGGCGAGGGAGGAAGAGAGGGAAGACAAATAAAGAGGAAAATATGTAAAGCCAATAATGGAGCTGTTATCTAATGGCTGCAGAATGTGTTACTTGAAGTTATGAGTCATATTGCTGCCATGCGATGAGACCTTAGACTCGGTGCGGTGGATATTATATAACTACTTCCAGCTCTTCTTGCATTAGGCAACGTAACTAAGCTGATGTATTGTCTTTACTCGGAAGCGTCAGTCAGGGGTTTTAGGGAAGGAATACTGAAAGTTCCTTCTCACCAGACACCGGGACTTTGACTTTTGCTTGAGGTTGTGCAGATAAAAAAAGTCAAGACATGAAAGATATGCATACTTGGATACACGTTTACCCTGCACATAATGAACTGCCTGAATGACTTAGAATACAGCAAAGGTCAGTGCATCCACAGAAGGTCATGCACACGAGACACTGCCGAGGCAACCTCCTGGAGTCCAACCGCTGTTGTTCGCTTGTCTTAAAGATTGTGTGCATCACGCACACACGCACACGCACACAAGCTTGGGCGTTATAGTGATGAGGACATCAAACATGTCACAGTACGTGAGTAAAGCTTGGACACGTGGACTAGTTAAGCTTGGACACGTGGACTAGTTAAACTTGGACACGTGGACTAGTTAAGCTTGGACACATGGACTAGTTAAGCTTGGCCACATGGACTAGTTAAGCTTGGCCACATGGACTAGTTAAGCTTGGACACGTGGACTAGTTAAGCTTGGACACGTGGACTAGTTAAGCTTGGCCACGTGGACTAGTTAAGCTTGGCCACATGGACTAGTTAGGTTTGGACACGTGGACTAGTTAAGCTTGGCCACGTGGACTAGTTAAGCTTGGCCACGTGGACTAGTTAAGCTTGGACACGTGGACTAGTTAAGTTTGGACACGTGGACTAGTTAAGCTTGGACACGTGGACTAGTGAAGCTTGGACACTTGGACTAGTTAGGTTTGGACACGTGGACTAGTTAAGCTTGGCCACGTGGACTAGTTAAGCTTGGACACGTGGACTAGTTAAGTTTGGACACATGGACTAGTTAAGCTTGGACACGTGGACTAGTGAAGCTTGGACACGTGGACTAGTGAAGCTTGGACACGTGGACTAGTGAAGCTTGGACACGTGGACGAGTTAAGCTTGGACACGTGGACGAGTGAAGCTTGGCCACGTGGACTAGTGAAGCTTGGACACGTGGACGAGTTAAGCTTGGACACGTGGACTAGTGAAGCTTGGACACGTGGACTAGTTTAGCTGACATTGTCTGCAGCAGCAAACTTTCACTGGGTGCTGTGAGAGCATCAATAATAAGAAGGACATATTCCATATCAAAAGCACAATACTTGTAATATCCCGGTGGTTTAGTAGTTCCATGGCCTTGCAGTGTGGGGTTTCAGTCCTCTAAGGACTCTGGTTCTCATCTACAGTCCAGACACACGTGGACTTGGTGACTTCAGGGACTCCTGATGCCCAGCGGTATCAATAGTCTCTGAGTGATGGTGTGTATGGGTCTTGTGATGGAGCGGTGACCTGCTCAGGGTGCACCCCTGCCTTTTGGCCATTGCTTTTGCTGGGATAGGCTCAAACACAATACCCCCACGTCCCCAAAATGTCCCATGCACGTTAGAAGAGCGCCAGATGTCTGCTTACAGACAGCCAGAAATACAAAGGGGGTAAGCGTTACGTGGAGGGAGTAAACGTGTTTCCATCAAAGTGTTGGTTTGACAATATTTCCATTTTGAATAAAAATGGCTCGATGGAAGTGGCCAAAATGGAACGAAACCCCCTAAATTCACAGAAAAGTTCTTACGCCCATTTAAGGCGAATAAACTTTGATTTCAATAAAAACACATTTGTGATTGCAATGGAAATGCATTTGCTGCATAAATAATGAAATTCAAATTGAATTTACTCATGATTTGATTCCTCTGTTATATTTGCGATTTTCTGTTTTTTGACATCAGTGACAAGTTAGCTAGGTCGCTAGCAACCCCAAAAAGGGTCACGAAGTGTCATTTTACACAAGCGGACTGTTCATGAAGGGAGAAGACTAAAACCAGGAACCCACTGGCTGGACCGCCTCCCAGCCTCACTGCAGAACACTGCTGCTGGGGTTTGAATCCTGCCAGAGCTAGCTAGCTAGCTAGCTGCGCTGTGTGAACACATGTTGCTGTGCTCCTGCCGGCTCCTGCCGGCTCCTGCCTGCTCCTGCCGGCTCCTGCCCTGTCTTGGTGTCCCAGCACACATAGCACGTCATGTAACAAACATAAAGTAGCAAACATCGTTTGAATGGGAAAAGGGTGTACGGAGCAGGCTTGCTGCAAACCTCCTCCACGCTACATTACCAGTACACCAACTGTCGCCTAACAGCTTGTTTGTGCTTTTCGAAAAACATATCCTAATATAAACGATTGCAAGTGGACTATAAAAGGCGACTCTGCACATGGATTGTAGGATGTAGGTAAAAAGAGTACACTATTAAACCTGCTTTTGCCTGCCTGCAGTATCACGACTCCACGAAGTCCAGCGAGAGAGGAATGTGGGGAAAGCGGGCCTTCGCCCCTGCATGGCGATGATGTCACCCGGACACATTTCGGCCTGACAAGGGCACTGGAAGAGCCACAACAAAGGAGGACTTGTTTAGGTTTGAGTTTGGGGATGAGTGTTCTTTGGTTGGACTTCTGTTTTCATGCCATCCATTTAAAAGGAAGAAAAACAACATTGCACAACCATTTACGCTCCGCTAAGATGAAAACGAGGACTTTCATAGTCTGGACGGACAGAGAGGATGACATTGTCATGGGGGGGGTTTTCCCGGGTCACTTGCACATCACAGGAGGGGCTTTCGCTAGGTGCATGCGCACAAGTGCACGAGGAAATACATCATTCACATTCCCCAAACTGATTTTAATCAACACCCACAGTGAGCCTACTAGGCTAGCAGAGATGCCTTTGTGTGTGTGTGTGTGTGTGTGTGTGTGTGTGTGTGTGTGTGTGTGTGTGTGTGTGTGTGAAAGACAGAGTTCTTGGGTGCAAAAGAGAGATGGCGTCTATCTGTGTGTGCGTTGGCCTGTGGGTGAGCAACAGAGAGGAGAGAGAGAGAATGTACTGTATGTGTATGGGAGACGGAGAAATCATTGTTTGTGTGGTTTTGTGGGCGAGAGTGTGCGACCAGGTGTGCAGATGAAAGGCTAAGCTTATTCCCACCAGTGATAGAGACACAAACAGTCCCTAATGTCACAAGAGCATCTTTTGACAAAGCCTGCTGTTCAAGAAACAATAGACCTTTGCAGTTGATTCAGTTACGACACTAACATGGACGCATGTTGGGAGACTTCCACCATGACTACGACTGCAGACGAAAACAAGATTTCATTCCGCACTCACCCATAGGGCTTGGAAGTATCACAGTTGTTAGTTTTATTGCCTGACAATATAAAATCCTGAGCTAGATCTTGGCCCTTCTGTGTGAAGTGTGTACATTCCTATAGGTTCGACTGGATTATGCAGTCACTGCTGCTGGCCAGAGACATGCTTGTTAGGTGACCCAGTGACTCTTACGTTGTCCATAAGTGCCACAGTGTGTGTTACATTGTCCATAAGTGTTACAGTGTGTGTTACATTGTCCATAAGTGCGACAGTATGTGTTACATTGTCCATAAGTGCCACAGTATGTGTTACATTGTCCATAAGTGTTAGTGTGTGTTACATTGTCCATAAGTGTTACAGTATGTGTTACATTGTCCATAAGTGCGACAGTATGTGTTACATTGTCCATAAGTGTTACAGTATGTGTTACATTGTCCATAAGTGCCACAGTATGTGTTACATTGTCCATACGTGCCACAGTATGTGTTACATTGTCCATAAGTGCCACAGTGTGTGTTACATTGTCCATAAGTGTTACAGTATGTGTTACATTGTCCATAAGTGCGACAGTATGTGTTACATTGTCCATAAGTGTTACAGTATGTGTTACATTGTCCATAAGTGTTACAGTATGTGTTACATTGTCCATAAGTGTTACAGTATGTGGGCCCTCTGAAGGGCTGCTGACCTGTTTAGGGTGTTTCCTGGTCTTCTGCACAACACCTGCTAGATTAAACCTGAACTGGAACGAGCAGGTAGAGAGAACGAATGAGTGAATGAACAAATAAGGGTCCCATCATTTCCTTGTCTCCTCTTGTTTCTGTTGTAGTCATTGAGGACATGAACTGAAAAGTGATTCTTTAACTTGTTGGTTCATTTCCCCGGTCATATTATTCACCTGTTCAACAATTTATGGCAAAAAAAAACCCCAAATTTTTTTTCACTTTTTACTTATTTTACATCAAAAGCTAATCACCTGGTCATTCGAGTAGCGTGGAGGTCTGTTCCGTTGTCTACCAACACGGGGATCGCTGGTTCGAATCCCCGTGTTATCTCCGGCTTGCTTGGACATCCCTGCAGACACAATTGGCCGTGTCTGCAGGTGGGGAGCCGGATGTGGGTATGTGTCCTGGTCGCTGCAGTAGCGCCTCCTCTGGTCGGTCGGGGCGCCGGTTCGTGGGGGGGGGGACTGGGGGGAATAGCGTGATCCTCCCACGTGCTACTGCCCCCTGGTGAAACTCCTCACTGTCAGGTGAAAAGTAGCGGCTGGTGACTCCACATGTATGGGAGGAGGCATGTGGTAGTCTGCAGCCCTCCCCGGATCAGCAGAGGGGGTGGAGCAGAGACCGGGACGGCTCGGAAGGGTGGGGTAATTGGCCAATTACGATTGGGGAGGAAAAAAAAGGGGGGGGGTCTAGTTCCCTTAACTTCTAAAACAGCCAAGTTTATGCGTTGCGTCACGAAGTTTGAGCAAGGAACATTCCAACCAATAGTATGGTAAAATATTCTGTACATCCAATCAGATCACATCCCTCCTACAATGCTATGAGGGAAATAGCAAAACACCATCATGGTGAAAGGATAAATATGTAAAACGTTTATATAAAAACAGTTTGCAGGGAATGACATTAATAAAATGAAATGGGTTCGATGTCTGGTGTCTTGCGTAAGACTGGTCAGCCTGCCCCCTGACCCCTGCAGCCTGCCCCCTGCAGCCTGCCCCCTGCCGCCTGACCCCTGCAGCCTGCCCCCTGCCCCCTGACCCCTGCAGCCTGCCCCCTGCAGCCTGCCCCCTGCCGCCTGCAGCCTGCCCCCTGCAGCCTGCAGCCTGCCCCCTGCCGCCTGACCCCTGCAGCCTGCCCCCTGACCCCTGCAGCCTGCTCCCTGCAGCCTGTCCCCTGCCGCCTGCAGCCTGCCCCCTGCAGCCTGCAGCCTGCCCCCTGCAGCCTGCCCCCTGCAGCCTGCCCCCTGCCGCCTGCAGCCTGCCCCCTGCAGCCTGCCCCCTGCCCCCTGCTCCCTGCAGCCTGCCCCCTGCAGCCTGCCCCCTGCCCCCTGCTCCCTGCAGCCTGCCCCCTGCAGCCTGCTCCCTGCCGCCTGACCCCTGCAGCCTGCCCCCTGACCCCTGCAGCCTGCCCCCTGCAGCCTGCCCCCTGCCGCCTGCAGCCTGCCCCCTGCAGCCTGCAGCCTGCCCCCTGCAGCCTGCCCCCGGCAGTAACTCACGGGGCAGTTATGTGGCCCGCCACTGGCTATGCATCAGAATCAGTTACCGTTACTGTTATTCAGCGTTATGAAGCGTTACTGAGGAAGCCCCGTGCAGGATGAGTTCAGGCCAGGCATCGTCATCACCAGAGTGACGTGATAACGGACCACGCCGTCCTGTGCTTGTTGTGCTTGCTGCCATGGCCCAGAGGCACAACGCCTGCAGAGACATGGGCCCTTTCTGCACTTTATGGGCTCGACCTTTCGGACTGCAGCATTGTAGGCTTCCCAGTTTGCGGGAATGTTGTGATGGTGTTTATTTAATTTTCAACAGAACTCTCATCCTTCATTATAAACTGATGATGTGACGATGGGAAGACAACATTTCCTACAGCCTTCATGTGATCTGTAAATATCATCATTTTACATGGATCAGTAAATATCATTTACAGATCATTTTACATGGATCAGTAAATATCATTTACAGATCATTTTATATGGATCAGTAAATATCATTTACAGATCATTTTACATGGATCAGTAAATATCATTTACAGATCATTTTACATGGATCAGTAAATATCATTTACAGATCATTTTACATGGATCAGTAAATATCATTTACAGATCATTTTACATGGATCAGTCAATATCATTTACAGATCATTTTACATGGATCAGTCAATATCATTTACAGATCATTTTACATGGATCAGTCAATATCATTTACAGATCATTTTACATGGATCAGTCAATATCATTTACAGATCATTTTACATGGATCAGTCAATATCATTTACAGATCATTTTACATGGATCAGTCAATATCATTTACAGATCATTTTACATGGATCAGTCAATATCATTTACAGATCATTTTACATGGATCAGTCAATATCATTTACAGATCATTTTACATGGATCAGTCAATATCATTTACAGATCATTTTACATGGATCAGTCAATATCATTTACAGATCATTTTACATGGATCTGTAAATATCATTTACAGATTTTACAGATCATTTTACATGGATCAGTAAATATCATTTAGAGCTTTCCAAATACATTTGACCTACCTTGATTCTTTATCGGATGTAAAAGACATTAGAAAAAATAACTCAAAGATTCTGTCAAGAGAGTTATCAAACCACTGTGTGTGTGTCTGTGACCTTATCATCGCTGGCACGCACACCGACAGCTTGCCAGCGAGCGTGTCGTCCTTCTCTTCATAGTCACCGATAATGAACTCCGCTCAGTGCTGAAAGCTGCCCTTTTAGAAACCGAGTGAGTGTTTCTGAGTTTGAGTACAGAGGAGATTTCCCCCACTGCTGATTCAGTACACCAGGCAGCTCTGCTGTTTGAGTCTCAAGTGGTCTGGCTTGAGTGAGCTCACGTTACGCACACGTCTGGTCTTGTGATATTGTCAGTAAAAAACAAAGAAGAACCTTGCACACTAAGTAAGGATGTGTCTTCAGTAGTTCTGACAGGTCAGTACATGGCATTAGACAGGGTGCAGACTGGAACTGGACCCCACACTGCCAGAAGCTATGGAGCTAATGCCGGCCTATATTACAAGGTTGGTTGATGAAAAACTGGAGCGCATGTTGCGTAGTATCAGTGACAGCATGTCCCAGCATTTGAAGGAAGTTAACGAAAGAGCCGAGAGGCAGAACAAAGAGTAATGGCGGTGGAGAATGCTGCAGCTGCAGTGCACAAACGCATGGACGCATGTGACTAAAACGGTGAAGGAAATGTCGGAGTGCCTACATGACTATGACAACCGAGGACGCTGCAAAAACCTGAGAGTGACTGGCATATGTGAGAAGATGGAGGGTGCCAATGCGGTTAAGTTTATGGAAACATTGATTCCCTGGGTTTTGATGGTGTAGATTGTGGAGTCCTGGTCTGTAGATGGTGTAGACTGTGGAGTCCTGGTCTGTAGATGGTGTAGACTGTGGAGTCCTGGTCTGTAGATGGTGTGTAGACTGTGGAGTCCTGGTCTGTAGATGGTGTAGACTGTGGAGTCCTGGTCTGTAGATGGTGTAGACTGTGGAGTCCTGGTCTGTAGATGGTGTGTAGACTGTGAAGTCCTGGTCTGTAGATAGTGTAGACTGGATTCCTGGCCCAATGAGGTAGCTCTTCTGTGTTGTGCCATCCTCTTGGCCAGCGTCTGATTGGTTTCCCCAATGTACAATTCATGGCAATCCTCCCGGCACTTAACAGCTACACTATATTGCTGTGTTTGTGCTGCGGGACTCAATACTTTGGGTGGACCAACTTCTGGCACAGCATGTTTTGGGGTTTGAAAGCAACTTAGGTGCGGTGTTTGGAAAATACACGTCTCAACTGTTCTGAGACTCCGACACTGGTGATGGGGGACATTTGATTGTTGATGTTTACTCTAAACCAACACATACTGATCAGCAGTTGGTCTACTTCAAAGATCAGGTCCTCCGGCACAAACAGAGCAATATAGTGGAGCTGTTAAGTGCCGGCAGGATTGCTGTGACTTCTACATCGAGGAAACCAAACAGACGTGACAAAGAGGCAAAGAGACGTGGCACAGAAGAGCTACCTCGGGGGGACTAGGAGTACGGCTGTTGCCATCTTACAGTGCTGTGATCACAGCTATTCTCCAATCCTCTGTGAATACAACACATGGCCGTTGTAACTCTCTAGTAATGCTTACGGCAATTTGCATATGAAACTGATCACTGGTTTCGGTCACTATGCAGTTGTGCTGTTTATGAGGGTGGGGGATACCTGTAGTTGTTTATTAGGGTGGAGGAGTTTTTTATTCGGGAGGTTCGAATCTGTGAATATATTTCCAACTCTACCGAACTCAGGAAGCTGAGGTATCTCATTAATTCAGAAAAACGTGTTTTTCCTCAAGTGAGTGCATCATGCTCCCGGAAGAAGATCCAACCTGAGCAAGAGACTGGACTTGAGCATGTGAATGTGACATGAGCCGCAGTCAGCTGCGGGACAAATCAGTCTGCAGATAGGCCAGGTCATCGGGAATTGTCCCGAATCTCCCGATGGTGAGTCCAGTCCTGGCAGGAAACAGGAAAATTAGACGTGAAGTTTTTCTTACCTGCAACCTCGCGATACGTTTTGAAAGTACTGTGTACTGCTTGCAGTCGACCAGAGCTAAAACTACGACAAACATGGGAAGTGGAACTGCTGTTTGCTCACACACGTGTGATTTCTACATGTCCCGCCTGCCAGAAGCTATGGTTGCAGGATTATGGACTAATCTACAAGTAATGTGAAGGTGGACTGTCCACCCAGCAAACCCCAGGTAGCAAGTCTGTCTTTTTATCTCAGAAAGAACAAAACACACACGTCACATGGCTCTTTCATCCTTTTTCTCAGTCGCTGTGGTTCGCCTTATTCCACAGTGAGGGTTTGAGCCCCGGGGTGAGTCATTTTATTTCTTTCCTCAGCTTTTAAAAAAAAATTTTTTTTACCTTGTAATCCTTGTTTCTGTCTGCTTCTTAAAACCCAATGCCTTTACCAAGGGCCAGTTCTTCTCAACCAGTAGCTCACTGTCCTGCTGTAGCCCATGCCTTTGCCCAAGGGCCAGTTCTTCTCAACCAGAAGCTCACTGTGCTGCTGTAGCCCATCCCTTTACCCAAGGGCCAGTTCTTCTCAACCAGTAGCTCACTATGCTGCTGTAGCCCATCCCTTTACCCAAGGGCCAGTTCTTCTCAATCAGTAGCCCTCACTGTGCTGCTGTAGCCCATGCCTTTGCCAAGGGCCAGTTCTTCTCAACCAGAAGCTCACTGTGCTGCTGTAGCCCATCCCTTTACCCAAGGGCCAGTTCTTCTCAGCCAGTAGCTCACTGTGCTGCTGTAGCCAATCCCTTTTCCCAAGGGCCAGTTCTTCCCAATCAGTAGCTCACTATGCTGCTGTAGCCAATCGCTTTACCCAAGGGCCAGTTCTTCTCAACCAGTACCTCACTGTGCTGCTGTAGCCCATCCCTTCACACAAGGGCCAGTTCTTCTCAACCAGTAGCCCTCACTGTGCTGCTGTAGCCCATCCCTGTTCCCAAGGGCCAGTTCTTCCCAATCAGTAGCTCACTATGCTGCTGTAGCCAATCGCTTTACCCAAGGGCCAGTTCTTCTCAACCAGTACCTCACTGTGCTGCTGTAGCCCATCCCTTTTCCCAAGGGCCAGTTCTTCCCAATCAGTAGCTCACTATGCTGCTGTAGCCAATCGCTTTACCCAAGGGCCAGTTCTTCTCAACCAGTACCTCACTGTCCTGCTGTAGCCCATGCCTTTACCAAGGGCCAGTTCTTCTCAACCAGAAGCTCACTGTGCTGCTGTAGCCCATCCCTTTACCCAAGGGCCAGTTCTTCTCAACCAGTAGCTCACTATGCTGCTGTAGCCCATCCCTTTACCCAAGGGCCAGTTCTTCTCAACCAGTAGCTCACTGTGCTGCTGTAGCCCATGCCTTTACCCAAGGGCCAGTTCTTCTCAACCAGTAGCTCACTGTGCTGCTGTAGCCCATGCCTTTACCAAGGGCCAGTTCTTCTCAACCAGTAGCTCATTATGCTGCTGTAGCCCATCCCTTTACCCAAGGGCCAGTTCTTCTCAACCAGTAGCTCACTGTCCTGCTGTAGCCCATCCCTTTACCCAAGGGCCAGTTCTTCTCAACCAGTAGCTCACTGTCCTGCTGTAGCCCATCCCTTTACCCAAGGGCCAGTTCTTCCCAACCAGTAGCTCACTGTGCTGCTGTAGCCCATCCCTTTTCCCAAGGGCCAGTTCTTCTCAACCAGTAGCTCACTGTGCTGCTGTAGCCCATGCCTTTACCCAAGGGCCAGTTCTTCTCAGCCAGTAGCTCACTGTGCTGCTGTAGCCAATCCCTTTTCCCAAGGGCCAGTTCTTCCCAATCAGTAGCTCACTATGCTGCTGTAGCCAATCGCTTTACCCAAGGGCCAGTTCTTCTCAACCAGTACCTCACTGTGCTGCTGTAGCCCATGCCTTTACCCAAGGGCCAGTTCTTCTCAGCCAGTAGCTCACTGTCCTGCTGTAGCCCATCCCTTTACCCAAGGGCCAGTTCTTCCCAATCAGTAGCTCACTATGCTGCTGTAGCCCATCCCTTCACACAAGGGCCAGTTCTTCTCAACCAGTAGCCCTCACTGTGCTGCTGTAGCCCATGCCTTTACCCAAGGGCCAGTTCTTCTCAACTAGTACCTCACTGTGCTGCTGTAGCCCATCCCTTCACACAAGGGCCAGTTCTTCTCAACCAGTAGCCCTCACTGTGCTGCTGTAGCCCATGCCTTTACCCAAGGGCCAGTTCTTCTCAATCAGTAGCCCTCACTGTCCTGCTGTAGCCCATCCCTTTTCCCAAGGGCCCGCTCTTCTCAATCAGTAGCCCTCACTGTGCTGCTGTAGCCAATCCCTTTACCCAAGGGCCAGTTCTTCTCAATCAGTAGCTCACTGTGCTGCTGTAGCCAATCCCTTTACCCAAGGGCCAGTTCTTCTCAATCAGTAGCTCACTGTGCTGCTGTAACCTCATTATCCTCCAGTAGCTTTGTGTAATGTCTGAGGGTCGGGGCCCAGAAATGCATCATTGGCCTGTTTTGATGGGTCTTTATCTGACGTGGTTGTGAGTATTCTTTTTAATTGGTTAAAAGGTCAGTCGAGTTTAACCCAGACTCATTAATCTATGCCCCCAAATACACACACACACACACACACACACACACACACACACACACACACACACACACACACACACACAGATAACTTTCCCCATCTATGAATAATTTGTCAGCTGTTCTCACATTAAAGCGGTTAAAACGGTCCTGGGCCGGGGCGATTAAATGCCCACAAATCCACCCTGCAGGTGTAGAACTGATTCAGCATGTTACACCACAGGGCCCATGTACAACTTACACCCATGTCGCAAAATACAGCATGGGCTTCTTTGGTGTTAGAAGGTGTCCGTCAACCCACAGCTCCTTCTTCTTCACTCGTGCTCGGTCAACACTAACCCGCTGCCCCCTGCTGTCTGTATTAATTACATCCCCGTGTGCACCAGCGAGGGTTTAGAAGATACAGGAGGACTTATGGTTGCTGGCGTTTCGCTCATTTATGATGATCACAATAATCCTCTTTTCTGCCGAACTGGGTTTGAGTGTTGAACTGTTTTTTGACACCGTCAGCGCTAAAACGTTGTACCTGTCTCTGCTCACCGCAGGTTAATTACTCCCTTTTTTCTTTCTTCTTCCCTCCTTTTTACTTACAGTTTAATTACTCCCTTTTTCTTCATCTCTTTTTACTTACAGTTTAATTACGCCCATTCTTCTTCATCCCTTTTTACTTACTTGGTTTACTCAGTGATGATTTTTTCACGCCCAGCACTTTCTCCGTCCACCCAACCATCCATTCCTCTTAAAGCTGGAATCTGATTTCCCCAACCTGTCCTTCCGTTGCCTCCGGAAGTGAGGACTACAACAAGGTGTAGCGGCTGTTGTGGCTGGTGTGCCGGCAGCTCAGCAGTAAACAGTCCCCACCCTTTTTACAAATGGCGTCCTCCGACCAACACTAACACGGCTATAGTATGTGGAAACAGTGCAGTACACGTATGTGGAAACAGTGTAGTACACGTATGTGGAAACAGTGTAGTACAAGTATGTGGAAACAGTGTAGTACAAGTATGTGGAAACAGTGCAGTACACGTATGTGGAAACAGTGTAGTACACGTATGTGGAAACAGTGTAGTACACGTATGTGGAAACAGTGCAGTACAAGTATGTGGAAACAGTGTAGTACAAGTATGTGGAAACAGTGTAGTACACGTATGTGGAAACAGTGCAGTACAAGTATGTGGAAACAGTGTAGTACACGTATGTGGAAACAGTGTAGTACACGTATGTGGAAACAGTGTAGTACACCTATGTGGAAACAGTGCAGTACACCTATGTGGAAACAGTGCAGTACACGTATGTGGAAACAGTGTAGTACACGTATGTGGAAACAGTGTAGTACACCTATGTGGAAACAGTGTAGTACACGTATGTGGAAACAGTGTAGTACAAGTATGTGGAAACAGTGTAGTACAAGTATGTGGAAACAGTGCAGTACACGTATGTGGAAACAGTGTAGTACACGTATGTGGAAACAGTGTAGTACACGTATGTGGAAACAGTGCAGTACAAGTATGTGGAAACAGTGTAGTACAAGTATGTGGAAACAGTGTAGTACACGTATGTGGAAACAGTGCAGTACAAGTATGTGGAAACAGTGTAGTACACGTATGTGGAAACAGTGCAGTACACGTATGTGGAAACAGTGTAGTACACGTATGTGGAAACAGTGTAGTACACGTATGTGGAAACAGTGCAGTACACGTATGTGGAAACAGTGTAGTACAAGTATGTGGAAACAGTGTAGTACACGTATGTGGAAACAGTGTAGTACAAGTATGTGGAAACAGTTTAGTACACGTATGTGGAAACAGTGTAGTACAAGTATGTGGAAACAGTGTAGTACACGTATGTGGAAACAGTGCAGTACAAGTATGTGGAAACAGTGTAGTACAAGTATGTGGAAACAGTGTAGTACAAGTATGTGGAAACAGTGTATTACAAGTATGTGGAAACAGTGCAGTACAAGTATGTGGAAACAGTGCAGTACACGTATGTGGAAACAGTGTATTACAAGTATGTGGAAACAGTGCAGTACACGTATGTGGAAACAGTGCAGTACAAGTATGTGGAAACAGTGCAGTACATGTATGTGGAAACAGTGTAGTACAAGTATGTGGAAACAGTGCAGTACACGTATGTGGAAACAGTGCAGTACAAGTATGTGGAAACAGTGCAGTACACGTATGTGGAAACAGTGTATTACAAGTATGTGGAAACAGTGCAGTACAAGTATGTGGAAACAGTGCAGTACACGTATGTGGAAACAGTGTATTACAAGTATGTGGAAACAGTGCAGTACAAGTATGTGGAAACAGTGCAGTACACGTATGTGGAAACAGTGTAGTACAACTATGTGGAAACAGTGCAGTACACGTATGTGGAAACAGTGTAGTACAAGTATGTGGAAACAGTGCAGTACATGTAGGTGGAAACAGTGCAGTACACGTATGTGGAAACAGTGCAGTACACGTATGTGGAAACAGTGCAGTACACGTATGTGGAAACAGTGTAGTACAAGTATGTGGAAACAGTGCAGTACACGTATGTGGAAACAGTGTATTACAAGTATGTGGAAACAGTGCAGTACAAGTATGTGGAAACAGTGCAGTACACGTATGTGGAAACAGTGCAGTACACGTATGTGGAAACAATGCAGTACACGTATGTGGAAACAGTGCAGTACACGTATGTGGAAACAGTGTAGTACACGTATGTGGAAACAGTGTATTACAAGTATGTGGAAACAGTGTAGTACAAGTATGTGGAAACAGTGTAGTACACGTATGTGGAAACAGTGTAGTACACATATGTGGAAACAGTGCAGTACAAGTATGTGGAAACAGTGCAGTACACGTATGTGGAAACAGTGTAGTACAAGTATGTGGAAACAGTGTAGTACAAGTATGTGGAAACAGTGCAGTACACGTATGTGGAAACAGTGTAGTACACGTATGTGGAAACAGTGTAGTACACGTATGTGGAAACAGTGCAGTACAAGTATGTGGAAACAGTGTAGTACAAGTATGTGGAAACAGTGTAGTACACGTATGTGGAAACAGTGCAGTACAAGTATGTGGAAACAGTGTAGTACACGTATGTGGAAACAGTGCAGTACACGTATGTGGAAACAGTGTAGTACACGTATGTGGAAACAGTGCAGTACACGTATGTGGAAACAGTGTAGTACAAGTATGTGGAAACTGTAGTACACGTATGTGGAAACAGTGTAGTACAAGTATGTGGAAACAGTTTAGTACACGTATGTGGAAACAGTGTAGTACAAGTATGTGGAAACAGTGTAGTACACGTATGTGGAAACAGTGCAGTACAAGTATGTGGAAACAGTGTAGTACAAGTATGTGGAAACAGTGTAGTACAAGTATGTGGAAACAGTGTATTACAAGTATGTGGAAACAGTGCAGTACAAGTATGTGGAAACAGTGCAGTACACGTATGTGGAAACAGTGTATTACAAGTATGTGGAAACAGTGCAGTACACGTATGTGGAAACAGTGCAGTACAAGTATGTGGAAACAGTGCAGTACATGTATGTGGAAACAGTGTAGTACAAGTATGTGGAAACAGTGCAGTACACGTATGTGGAAACAGTGCAGTACAAGTATGTGGAAACAGTGCAGTACACGTATGTGGAAACAGTGTATTACAAGTATGTGGAAACAGTGCAGTACAAGTATGTGGAAACAGTGCAGTACACGTATGTGGAAACAGTGTATTACAAGTATGTGGAAACAGTGCAGTACAAGTATGTGGAAACAGTGCAGTACACGTATGTGGAAACAGTGTAGTACAACTATGTGGAAACAGTGCAGTACACGTATGTGGAAACAGTGTAGTACAAGTATGTGGAAACAGTGCAGTACATGTAGGTGGAAACAGTGCAGTACACGTATGTGGAAACAGTGCAGTACACGTATGTGGAAACAGTGCAGTACACGTATGTGGAAACAGTGTAGTACAAGTATGTGGAAACAGTGCAGTACACGTATGTGGAAACAGTGTATTACAAGTATGTGGAAACAGTGCAGTGCAAGTATGTGGAAACAGTGCAGTACACGTATGTGGAAACAGTGCAGTACACGTATGTGGAAACAATGCAGTACACGTATGTGGAAACAGTGCAGTACACGTATGTGGAAACAGTGTAGTACACGTATGTGGAAACAGTGTATTACAAGTATGTGGAAACAGTGTAGTACAAGTATGTGGAAACAGTGTAGTACACGTATGTGGAAACAGTGTAGTACACATATGTGGAAACAGTGCAGTACAAGTATGTGGAAACAGTGCAGTACACGTATGTGGAAACAGTGTAGTACACGTATGTGGAAACAGTGTAGTACAAGTATGA